>NC_083772.1:8246371-8536371 GCF_963514075.1 Conger conger
AGAGAGAGCACTCGGAAGCGTCCCCTGAGCATCTGCTTGCTGACGGGTGACGGGTGCCCTCACCAGACGGAGCCCACCACGTTGATGAAGTTGAGGCCGGCAGAGCCACTCATGACCTGGGAGGAGGAGCTACCGGTGGTGATGGAGGTGGCCATGGATGGCCGAGGGATGGTCATGACCGGCAGGGCCTGGCTGAGGGCCAATGGGGTGAGCAGCGCAGGCTGGGAAGACAAGGCAGGGTCCTGGGGAGTGGGCGTGGCTGAGGTGGTGGTGGCAGGCATGGAGGTCAGGGTGTCGGGAGGGAGGGGCGTGGTGCAGGGGGTGTTGGTGGGGGTGGGGGTGGATGGATTAGGGGTCCCCGATCCTGAGAAGATGGAAACAGAGAGAGAGAGAGGGAGAGGGAGAGAGAGAGAGAGAAAGTGAGTGATAGATGAGTATAGCGTTTGGTCCTCTCTACAGCAGAATCAGCGTGTGGTTATCGTGGCTGAACCCGGAACGGGTGGTGTGGCGGGGGGGCGGGGGGGAGCGGGGGGTGGGCGGTCACACTCACTTTGGGACGACCCTACGGGAGACAGGGCCGAGGAGGACAGCAGGCCGGCTTGGCAGATCTCCCCGGAGGGTTTTCGGGAAAGGGACGGGGACCGGGACAGCGGCGGGGTTGTCGATTTCGGGTGGACGCTCGGCAGCTGCGAGCCGTGGTCGTTCCCTACCCCCGGGAAAAAGGGTGAGGGTCATCCGGATATCTGGAAGCCAGCAGCTCACCGCGAAATTACAGTATCAGTTCAGAAGCAAAGCACAACTAAGTTTGTGCCTGAGGACTGTGAAAACCGTTCGGCAAGATCCATCTTCTGAAATGTAAGAAAGTGCTCTTCACCTAAGCTTCAGTCAAATGGCTATAAACATCACAACAAAGCCCCTTCGTTCCCACTATAATACCCTTTTCTGTTGCTGTAAGCACTCAGCATTTCTGTGCTCAACTGCCGAGCCATACATCTTTATTTGACGGACAATAAACCTGAGATCTTGAAATCTTTCCAATAGTCTACAGCCATTTAAAAGCAATTCCCTGGGAAAGAATTGAGTTCTAAGTACCAACAATTCACAAAGTAAATGGCCATAACTGGTTGGATATTTAATCATTTCGTATACCCAGCCAAGCACTTTTGAGACTGTTTTTCATGGAACAAAGCGATTCACCGCCATCAGTTTGGAAAAGGTGCACCATTAGACAAGCACTCTAATAATATTTTCAACCTGCCCCCACTTCTTCACTGCACAGCACATCTGCTGAACTCCAGAGTCACATCCAGGCAGAGGCAGCTTGCAGACAGCTGACTGACCCCAGCGGTCATTCTTGTTTGACAGGGCAGATATTAATTTGCTGTCTGAAACCCGCCCTTGTTGCTTGGGACTATCAATCACGGTCAGAAGCTTGGCTGGCGAACCTTGGTGCCCCTGGAGGGGAAAAGGTACTGAACTTACCTGATGCCTTTTAACCAACTTTATCCAGTCTACTGGACATTATTATTACATGCCAGTGGGGGTTATATGAATCTAATCTGAAAGGGTTCAGGTGTTTTTACACCTGAAGGACAGGTGTTGGGAGTTACCTGAGGCCTTTTACACCTGAAGGACAGGTGTTGGGAGTTACCTGAGGCCTTTTACACCTGAAGGACAGGTGTTGGGAGTTACCTGATGCCTTTTACACCTGAAGGACAGGTGTTGGGAGTTACCTGAGGCCTTTTACACCTGAAGGACAGGTGTTGGGAGTTACCTGAGGCCTTTTACACCTGAAGGACAGGTGTTGGGAATTACCTGATGCCTTTTACACCTGAAGGACAGGTGTTGGGAGTTACCTGAGGCCTTTTACACCTGAAGGGCGCCGGTTTACTTACCTGAAGAGCAGCCTCCTGACCCTGCTTGCGGTTTGCTGGCTGCAGGCAGGTGCTTCAGCCCCTTCCCCAACGTCGCGGGCTGCACCAGCAGGGAGAGACCGTCCGTCTGTCGCAGAGCGAAAAGAAAAGGAACACCATAAACAAACCTGCCGGTCGAAGGCTGCCAGACACGATGAGCCAGAACAGAGCGCCAACCGTACCTCTGGCTCAGGCCCTGTGGGGCTTTGGTTCCCCACACCTTCCGAATTGTGCAGCACCTTCACCTGACACTTCACATCCCTCTCGTACACCTCCTTGTACTGGCTCAGGAATCTGCGACGGCCGTTGCCAAGGAAAGAAGCAAAAGTGAAAGCCCAAAAAAAAGTCCAATCTCGTTAGTCATCGAAAAGTCCATCCAGATTCCATCCCATTCGCTCTGCAAATCTCGGATTTTCCCATCAGACGCAAACAACAGATGTTTGGCAAATAAAGTTTTCATTTAAATTAAGCCGTGATTATATTCAATAAATTCTGTTGGCTTCCTTGAATTCAGTATGGCAAGGCAAGCTAAGATGCGTAATGATTAATTGCCCCTAACATAAAAATAAAAAAAAAGTCCCAACTTACCTATCAGCGTCAATTTTAGAGCCAATGAGGAAACTACGAGAAAATGAGAAAGGAGTTTCAGCAAAGCAGTTTCAGCAGAGCAGTGAGGTCATGGTTCATGGTGGATGATGTGTGGAAAAAGGGAAGAGGGGAGACTTACGGGGGGTGGATGAGATGAAGGTCGGCCCCCTCCTCCTCAGCTTTCGGCTCTTGGCTGCTATATATCCTCCCGTATACCAGGGGGTCCCCCACAGACTGAAAGATGGTGACTTTCGTCTTCTGGACCTCATCATCCACTTCTGATTCGAAAAGGTAGTCATCTTTAACTTCCTGCAGATGGAGGGATTGTATGACCTCACCGTGTGCGTGTGTGTGTGTGTGTGTGTGTGTATGTGTGGGGGTGTGGGTTTTATGGAGGACTCATCCTCAGTGTGAAACAAACAAGACATTCGTAACAAGAGTGGAATTGCTGAATCTTATCATTATCACAGCAGAGGACAGTCTAAGACAGTCTAATCAAACACACTTTGTTTACCAGATGCGCACACAAGTTCTATGGAACGGCCTCGGCCAAAAAAAACTCAAAAGAGATCCAGAGGCGCATGTCAGGCACATGTGCAGTGAACTGGCGTTCATCTCTGCCAAATTTAACGTTCCCGTGCTGCCTCGGATCAGGCTGCGCCGAGGGATCCGCGGCTATCGTGTCCGAGGCGAAGCCCTTACATGTGCGGGCCAGACGCTGGGCTGCGACTCCTCCAGCGTGATGGATTCCTCCGCCACCGCAAACCTCTCCACCTGCAAGCAGAGCCAGCATCCGGTAACGCGGACGAACACGTCTATTCGTCATGCTACAATGCACATCTGCCGGCGGCGGCGGCGTCAGCGGGAAGAAAAATAAAAAAAAATTTGAAGCCTTCATGTTTATCAAACCAAGATGACCAGATCACTGGTCCCAATTATGGCCAGTGTACACAGGCAGACACCATATCCCCTACCATGAGATCACAGGGAGGCTTTCTCTTTAGCACCAATAAACCCCCACAGTAAATCACGCTGTGATATTTTAACACTCAGCATCAATAACTTGATCCGCCAAAAAAACATCTTAATTTAGGGGGATACGTAATGTGCGCCCCATCCTGACATTTGTTGCGCTCAGAAGTGTTTGGTGAGGCTAATGTGTGCTTTGATGTTAGGTCACGCGATTGAACCCGGAGGCTCAGGATGGGAGTGGTGAGTCCTGAGACGAAACAGCAAAGCACAGCATGCTGGGAGCCAACCGCAGCTGACCTCCTGGAAGTCAAAGGCCAGGGGAAACTTTCATCATAAATGAAAGGTATGTGATCTCCTGAACCAGGGTCAAGGGCAACTGCCAACACGCAGAAGAAGTCAATCTGGTGTAATCAAAGTCGTCTTGAGTCGAGTGAGCCAGTTTGGGGATGGGGGTGTGAAGCCGACACAGAAATACAGACAAACAGAGGAGGAGAGGGCAGGGTAACAAGGGAGGGTGGGGAGAGATAGCAGAGTGTGTGAGAGAGAGATAGAGTGAGTGAGAGAGAGATAGCAGAGTGAGAGAGGTAGCAGAGTGAGAGAGATAGCAGAGAGAGAGAGAAAGAGAGGGAGATAGCAGAGAGAGAGAGAGAGAGAGAGAGAGAGAGAGAGACAGAGACAGAGTTGACAGAGATTCAGTGCGAGCAAGAAAACGGCGGTGGTGTGCATGAGAGAGAGCATGCAGGTATGCTAGAAGGTCCATGCTGATAACTCAGGAGACAATCCACACTAAGGGAGACTCACATCCACGTGAGCAGGAGCATTGAGTTGGCAGCTGCTCTGTTTCCACATGTCCACACACTGTCAGAGAGAGAGAGAGAGAGAGAGAGAGAGAGACCTTTATTTGATCACTTCCAGGAGACAATTTCTTATTTCACGAATAAGCCCGTAAAGCAAAAACCAATGGAAACACCATATAAATCACAGAAAAACACAACAGAGCCTCACACACACACACAAAAAAAAAAACACCTCGCTTCCCCCCAAAAAATTAAGTATAAACAGACAAAGATAGAGAGACCTCCAGGCACCGCAAGGATGAGAGAAATTTTGCGGGGGGGGGGGGGGGCAGATAAAGGGGCGGAGGGACTCACGTTTCCAGCCTTGGAGATCTTTAGGTCAATGGAGGGGGCTGGCTTCCTCTCTCTCCTCTTCTGCAGGTAGTCAAACAGGAGCAGCTGTGGGGGTGTGGGAGAACGGGCCAGCTCCTGCAGCCTGTTGAGCGCAGCCCTGGAATGCCTCTTAAAACACCTGGTGGGGGAAGGGCAAGGTTCGGTGAGTCCTTAACAGGCCTCACAGGTTGTTTTTATTAGCAAATATAAACAGAGCATAACTCTGCAAATAACTGGATGTACAAAACAGCACTCGGATGGAAAATTCACAGCCTCAAAAAAAAAAAAAAAGCGCTTTACGATCGCTCCCTGTACGTCTATAAAGTTAAATTGACAGGAGGAAAACAATGTACCAAATACCAGATGCAAGTTTGGTCGCATGTATAACACTGTGTTTCATCATTCTGGCTCAATACATATTGAAATGTATCCACATGTACCCACAATTCCATTCTTCCACTGGAAACAGCTAACACTTCCCCTTACACTTCATTTGGCAATATCTGCGTTTCATTCATTTGAATTTAATTACGCATATTATTACAGAAGATGCAGCACTGGAAGAAAAAGGAGGAATTTCCAAAGAGATGCATTTCTTGTACAGTGCTTTGGATAAAGGCGCTATATAAATGCCAACCATTTCTGAAGGCCTCATGACTGCCTACAAAGTACACAGCACCTGGTCACCCGCTCTAATTAGAGTTTTTATCCATTTTAACACAACAGTAGTAGCCTAGCGCTGATAGGAAATAGAGAGTACCCAGGCTAACTGTGTACTATGGGGCCTGAGGACAAGAGGACTGAAGCAAACGTAGTACTGTCAGTTACAACTAAAAGGTAATAGTAGTCGCTTAACTGACAGGACGGCCACGTGTACAAGCCTTGAAAGCTCATTTGGAGATTGGAAAAAGCAAAGTTAAATTACAAAGCTGTATTTATAGAGGCCATTAATCAAAGGGAGTGGAGGGGCATACGCTGACTCCAGAGTAGGAATAAATCAAAGCAGGAATAAATTCCAGAAAGAAACAGATTTCCATGCTGTGAATCCAGTTTGCTGCTCTTCATTGCAGAACGCTATAGAACCGTATGGAGAGGAAAAGCATGATATGAATGTTAACAAATCTTAAAGGAGCACTGTCAATTTTTTTTTAATCACCGTCAGTGTAGCCATTTCCTAAATATTATAAGGGCAAACACGTACAGTGACATCACTAAACGGCGACACTGACTGATTTAAAAAATGCCTGCATACATAATTTAAGCATTTAAGCCAAATAAGATGAAAAAAGCGTGACAGTGCTCCAACGAAGTTACCCTCTGCACTGTACACGCACTGGTTTCAGACTTGACTGACTGGGGCAATCGAAACTGCACATGAAATGCCAGGAAACACAGCTAAACCGTTTATCATTGGGCGCACAAATGAAGCGGGGGCACAAATGAAGCGGGCCCCTTTCAGACCTGGGTCAAATACATAATTGTTAAGAGATTCAAATGCTTTTCTACACTTTTCTGAGCTTGTTTAGTCTTGAAACCAATGAAAAACCTATGAAAAACCCCACCTTCTGATCCTCTTGGTTAGCTCAACTGCACCAGGGAACCAGGGAAGATCCATCAAGAAAAGTATTTGAATGCAAAAAAAATGACATACTTGACCCAGATCTGGTCACGATCGCTCACCTTCTCATGGAGCGCGTGTTCATTTTCTGCTTGTTGTAGAGCAGCCGGTTGGCAGTGCAGGTGACAGAGATGGACGGCTCCAGACACAGCGGTTCAGCGGTAGCCAAAATCAGCTGGCTCTCCAGCTGGAGCTTGTCATCCTGGGAGAACACCCAGAAAGAAGAGCCGCTCAGGAAAACTGCCACAGATGTCTCTCGTCACCTGTAAACACGGTTCTAATGGCATTCAATGGCCTTTATCTGGCACTAAATGGTCTCATTTATTGGCATTGAGAGGTATCGTCAATATAATCTCACCAGTGGTCTTCTCCACTAAACCAGTCAGGAGCCAGCTCCACATAATTGCATATTCTAATGGATTACTTATCCATGATAACACTTTATTTATTTAGTTTCGGATTTCAGAAGAATTCCAGGCTGACATTTCTCCCTATAATCAGTTACAAAAATCAGGTACAGTATTCTAACATTCTGCTCTGGCCTTGAGCCCAACTGTCCCAGAATTCATAATGTGGCTCTCCTGTGGACACAGGTTAGCATGTAACAGGTATAAATAGTGATGTAAGTCCATTCATCAAGCTCATTTAAGTATTAAAGAAAGCTTTCACTCCAGTGAGTGAAATAGACAATCTTAATTGATCCAGGAGTTAGAAATGAATGCAAAGGCAAATGGCACATTGTGTGAATTGACTACTATCACAAAGCAGTCCGTAAGTATTTGGACATTGGTACAATTTCTGTTCTTTTGGCTCTTTACTCCAGCACATTGGATTTGAAATTAAACAATGAATATGAGGTTAAAATGCAGACTGTCAGCTTTAATTAGAGGTCATTTGTATAGGGTGATCCATGCAGAAATGACATAGTCCCCCAATTTCAGGGAACCAAAAGTAATTGGACAGTAATAGGCTGTTTCTGATTAGTCAGGTGTGTTCAGTCACTTCCTGGGTGCAGGTATAAGAAAGCTTTAAGTATTTAGGTATCTAATCTTGATTCTAGGCTTTTTTTTAACTTTATTTTATTTTATTTTTTAAATCAATGCCAATGAACTCAGTCATCTTGGAAATATACATTATGTGCCTTGGTGAAACATGGATAAACATGACCTACTGTTCCTCCGGACGGCAGTTATATACAAACACAGAATACACAAATAAAACGTTTCACCTTTTTCCACCTGCCTATGCTCACCTGGGTCCATTTGTGGTTGTCGCTTGTCAAAGCATGGATGTCACAGATCAAGGTCTGCAAAGAATAAGATCAGAGCTGTGACGGGAGACTGCATGAATTACACCGTACTTTGACTCAACAGGGAAACAAAGCCCATCAACTCCACCTGCATGGTGGGCTTCAGCAGGATGTGCCGGCTCTGATACACCGGCATTTTGGTGTTGCCAGACTGCCGGTAGTCCCTGACCTCTGCAATGACACACCCGCAGTGGAAGATGTTCACCTGCATACATGGAGACATGGTTAAACATGACCTAAGAATCAGGGGGGGGAAAAAACCGTCATACAAAAACGCATCTTCACAACCAGCCTCATACCTAAACTCTAAAATAGTTTATTTTACAGTAAACAAACATGTAAATAATTCAAAGAGTATGGAGTATCAATTGAATTATGACAGATTGCATACATTACTAGACAGTTTTCACTCTTGCATGGTAGGCAAGGATGTTTTGGTCTAAAAAAAAATGTAAAAAACTTTTGCAATTAAATTTGAACCCTGTCGACTGCGGCTGTGACTGCGACTGTGTGATGTCTCCATATCCTTATGTGTGTTTAGAGTGAGAATGACAAACTACTACAATCAGCTGGCATTCTCTGGCTCTCACCTGTGATTTCTCCAGAAGGTCTACCAGAACAGGCGGCAGTTCTTCAGCATCCAGGTACTCCAGCAACTCCCCTTCCTCGTACGGTAACCGGATCGTTTCTGAATCTGTCCACGTAAACAACGTGCAAAAGAGAGAAGATTAAAAGACAACATGCATATGATTAATATTTCCTGCTTATAAATATATTGTGTTTTGCCGTCTTGAACTGAAAAGTGCCTATGACCCAAGCTCCTCTGTGCCAGAGTCTTCTTCTGAAAATCAAACAGGTTGCTACTCCATAGAAGGAACTGCATAGGCTTTTATTACTCGATAATAGACTTGGGATGCATGTGGATAAGAGCGTCTGCCAAATGCCAATAATGTAATGTCAGTTATGAATTTAATTGCTAATAATATATTATCTTACGCAGGTATTATCTCCTACATAATTACTATATATCCAAAAGAATTATGTATATATACGCTTGATTTTGATTACTGTGATTTTAATTCCATCCATTATCTAACCCACGTATTCCTGGTCAGGGTTGCAGGCGGTGTTGAGCCTATCCCAGCAGGCTTTCGGCAAGAGCCAGGAATACACCTTTAACAGGTCGCCAGCTCCTCACAGGTCATGTGATTTTAATTCATATTCCTAATAGTTTTTCCACATTCTGCATAAACAGTGCAGTAAATTATCTGCCCACTGCCATTTCAATCATAATGACCCAGTAAATACAGTAGAATGATGACCAGTAAGCACTTTATTAGGTAGACCTGTACACCAGCTTGTTAATGCAAATATTTAAATTAGCCAATCATGTGGCAGGAACTAAATGCATAAAAGCATGCAGACATGGGCAAGAGGTTCAGCTGTTTTTCAGACCAAATGTCAGAATAGGGAAGAAATGTGATCTGAGTGATTTCGACCGTGGAATGATTGTTGGTGCCAGACAGGGTGTGGATATTGCTGATCTCCAGGGATTTTCATACACAACAGTCTTTAGAGTTTGCAGAGAATGGTGCGAAAAACCAAAAAAACATCTGCAGTTCTGTGGGGGGAAAATGTGTTGTTAATGAGAGAGGTCAGAGGAGAAGGGCCAGACTGGTCGAAGCTGGAAGGATAACCACACAACGTGTTAAACCTCTAAGTGGATAGGCTACAGCAACAGAAGTCCAATAAAAGACTTAAAAAATAAGTCGAATAAATACCTAATAATGTGCTCACTGAGAGACTCACAGCACAGCCGTTGGGACCTTGAGCAAGGCCCTTAACCGTACATTGCTCCAGGGGGGATTGTCTCCTGCCTAGTCAAATCAACTGTAAGTCGCTTTAGATAAAATTGTCAGCCAAACGTGTAATGCAGTCTATGTGTCTCGCTATGCCTTACCACTTCCATTTTTCCCCCTGAGTCTCAGAGAGTAGCCCTCGTTTCCTGGATACAGATTGACCACCAGACAGGACACGGATTCTTGTGAGGCCAGCTTCTCCAGTAGATTAACGTTTCTCCTCAGTTTCTGTGTGAATGATTGCAATTAAAAAGACCTTACAACATAAGGCTATGCATTAAATAAACAACATGATGCCTATCAACAGCTTTTCCCAGTTACTGGAAGACCTTTCAAAGACCCATAAAACTGTACAGCTGCCCGTGTGATGAATCATGTCGACCACTAATAAAGCAATGAAAATGGTGAAGTTCTTTTTTTAATCAAAATCCCAGAAAATGAATCCCATTTTATCATCATATCCTTCAACCCCAATACAAACCCCATACCACTTGATGTAAAAAGTGCATTCTGGTCCAGTATCCATTTTTAAGGGCACATATTTTATATATACATAATTATTAATAATATTTAAACAATAGCTCTGCAAGGAAATAAACAAATAACTGAACCTCATTAGTTCATCTGTCAACGTTTCTTGCTGTTAATCATTTTGGCCACTGATATATATATATTTTTTTAATGTGCGGATTTAAAAAAAGCCTGGGAACCCTAGACTTTAATATGTTACTTTGGTACAGCATATATATTTTAGAAATTATATGAACCGTTACCTTTAACTCTGGCTCCTTCTCACATTCTTCAGTGTACAGATCATACAGCTTCTGATACAGAGACTTTCGCCCACTAGATGCAATTCGCTTTTTGGCCGGGCGTTGACGGGCACTCTCCACAATGTACTGGATCAAAGGTGGAGAGGGGGGGGAAGGTGAATTGGCAATGTCGCACATATTAAGCAATGCGACTGACACAAATTAATACTCACCTCTGCCCGATCCAATGCACATTCCAAAGCCTGTTGCTGAATGAGAAAAATACATATTTAGGGTGGCACTACCATTCTATTCTTGCCCATAGAAAACGCCTGAAGATCAAATCAACATGTGAGCGAATAAATCGTTAACACTTTAGACGGGTCAATAAAATCAGGTTAGACAGAGAGACGCGAATCTTACTCTTACCATCGTGGTATGAAACCAGTAGCGTTTTACCCAACACTGTCATCGCAATCTGTCTCCCATCTGACCCTTGAAGACCACACGGTGACACCAATCCAGCAAGTGCATTTTCTGTGCAATTTAAAACATTCAGAAACTATTCAGAAAACAGGTAATCAAAATATTTTCTATTCACGTAAAATAGGGGAGCGTGTCACTTTCAAATTCAGAAGCTGATAACAGTGTTTGCATAAACCAGATAGCTCGTACTGGTTTGACAACGTTGTTAATGAGCTACCTAACAAAATTACAATAAGTAATCTGGCAAACGACAGTCATGCAAATATGTTAGCGCCAATTGTATAACTGTGACCATCCTGCAAGCACATGGAATTTAATCTAACGTTGCCTAGGTAATTTAGCTAACTGTTGATGTAATTAACGTCAAATTGGCAAGATGTTAACGTTCGTCAGCCAGGTTGATAACGCTAGCTACCTAGCTTGGCCGCTCGTTGTGTTTTCCAAGCCAATATTATCTGTAGTCATCGCGTACGCCATGTAATTGACACATTGATCTTGCGCGATTCCCAAAGAAGCGGAATGCGACTTGCCTTTTACATAGCAACTAATATGTCAATCAGAACAGATCGCATAAAATTAAAAGCAGCTAGTATGCATTTGGTATGTTCATTGTGTTCTTTCAGAAGCCATTTTCTCTGAATAACAACAAAAAGTGTGCTTCCGTTATGTGGGCGGAGAATAAAGTAGGCGGGGACGCGGTTCTTTAGTTTGATAGGCCAACTAAATGGTTATGTCATTTCCTTAACAACTGCTTGACGACTGTACAGTTCAGTGACTGTACCAAAGGGAGTCTGTTTCCAGTGACTTTTTGACGATACATCTAAAATTAGTTGCCTAGCTAGCTACAAACGTAATTGAAACTTGTTGTTTGCATTTAGTTTCCTTCAGCATTCACTTCGATCAGTTTCCAAAGTTCAAGCTCCTTGCCGATTTAAAACGTCTGTGTTTCGGTATCTGAGACACGCACGCAATATTTGGCTATTCCCCCCACATGAACTTCACATGAGTTCTGAAAAATTATGATTCCACTGACTGATCAGTAAAAGGAAAAAATATTTAAAGCGATTCCTTTATGGTTGCAACAGAGCATTGTGGAAACTTTGAACCCAAGAGAGCTGTCACATGTCTGTCCATTGGTATCAAAAACAGTTGCGTAAATCTGTTAGCATCTGAATGGTTATCAAAGGTATTCATTTTTTGGACAGCGTGTCACCATTATACATTAATCAGAGAAAGGAGGACAAGACAGTAGATCTTTGAGATTTTCTTGTCAGTATTTTTTTTTTTTTAAACCAGACCAGAATATTCAAAAGCTGTATTATTTAGCATCAGCCGAATTCAGATCTATGCCTGTATAGTCAAATTCCCAGGTGGGGCACTGACACAGTATCTTTTAGCATGAAATTTAGCCTGAATTGCTTCAGTAAATATTCAGCTGTACAAAATTTGGAACAAAATGTAATGGATTGCAAGGAAAATGAAAAAAAAAAAAAAAAAAAAAAAAAACAAGCAAACACTGTGTGCTTTGCTCTGATGATGATAAGATGACCACAGCGATTATTATTATTTAGTCTGTTTGTGTCATGCTACAGAGAACACCAACAGCAGGGGACACTGTGGGACTTACTGTCCATGGAAAGATTGAACATGGGAACGATAAAAGAATGTCAGCTTTTCCATCTTTGTCCGTCAACTCTCCACCCAGGCACTGCAAGGAATTAAACTTGTGTATCACTTGTGTATTCATCTTCCAAAACGCCGGTTTATGTTCAAACGTCAACATCACCACCAGTGTTCTCATATTTCCAAATTGACAATGCATTCCCTTAACTCCTCTTAAGAAAGTCTGTGCTTTGCCAGGTAAAGCCTGCCCCTGACTGTGACCCAAGCTCCAAGTTGAGTCCGGCTCTTCAAATAAGCGGTGAAGCAAATCCATGGCACACCCATGGCACCTGAACTTAAGCACATAGCTACCTTCAAGGACACTGAAGGAAGTTCAAGTCGGGTTTATTTAAAGTGGGGGTGAGAGCAGCTAATTTATGGTGCCTGTAAAACGTCTGTGTTTTTTTGGGTTTCAAATTAAGGGCAGAATGAGATACTGTGAGATTTTGAGAGAAACAACATCTCCAATAAAATGATAGGGATAGTCTGAAATGGCTAAAATGTCTAGTATACAAAGCCTGCCAGGGACATAATATAACTTTAGAGAGGCACAGCATGTTTCTCCCCTGAGACAGTCAGACACTTAACTTACAAAGATCTAGAAGAGTAAGTGCATCTTTCTACTCGATAAAGAAATGCACAACACAGAAGCAGGTACACTGATTCAATATGCAAGTGGGCATGCAGTGTCCTACCTGTCTTCTGAATCATCTGGATCCAAGATGCTTGCACAAATATGCACGCTAAGAAGCATAATTGCACATACAGATGCATGTGGGCAAGCATACACACACTATTGTGTGGAAAGTTACAGTAATACATTAGCCTATTGATTAATTATTAAGATTCCCACTCCATATTCAGGTGCACGTTCTTCTTTCAAAAGAAACATGGAGCTGGACCTTAAACTGATTAATATGTTAGTTTCTTTTTTGTGTGGATATTTTGTCTTTATAACAGAGACATTTATGCAGAACTTCTTGTATCACTATGGATCACAGCTGTGTTTTGCTCTCTTAACAGGGAAGAGGGGACACTGAAACAAACGCATGTTTTCATGTCAGAAATCAGAATGGGAACTTGACAGAAGTAGTTATCATCTAAAGACAACACCAGTTGCACAAAAAAGCTTGTTTCCTCGCTGCAGTCAGGAAGAGTTGTACACACCAGAACATGCCTGTCACAACACACAGGTTGAAGCCAGTACGGGGAGTGAGATGTACAAGTAAATTGTGCAAATGTCACTGAACTGATCATGTTTGGCATTGCAGCTCATGCTTGGGCCATTAAGAATTTCATGTGACATATTTTCTAACCCTATGATGCTTTGTGTAGCTCTAAGCGACTGCCTTCGCCTACTATGTTTCAGGCCTAAATGTTATTTTGATATACTGTATGTATGCTCATAACATGCTGAAATGACAGCTCAGTCATTTTATTTTCAATCTTTTTACTGTTTTATGTATCGAATACCTTAGTGAACAAGTAATGAAGTAATATGCTGTACTCATGAGCTCATGGATTTAATGAGTTTATTTCATCTCAACCCCCAAGCTGTCTCTCTGTCTATTTGCTTGTCTTTGAAAGTGTTATAATTCATTACATATGGTTAGCATGGCTGCCATTTGTTGGTTAGGCTTTTCTTTGGAAGCTTGTGTGCAAGACTAGTGCATATTGGTTTGTAAAGATATATATCTCTGGCTTTGATTAATGGGCCTGGATATATCCTCTTCTAATCTACTTCCAGGAAACTGACTAATCTTTAAGTTTTAGTGTGGTTATAACACAAGGTCCTGATACTTGGAAATAATATCTGAAGCCTTATTAAAAGCAGTGGTTAGGAGTATTGATTCAATACATAAAGTGTAACAGCTGATATGGAACTGCTTCACAGCTTTGGAATGAATTCCTGGTTAAACGGCACTAATCAGACACGGTAGACACTGGCGTTATTAAAATCAGCTCAACAGATTTCAGCTCTTGTGGAGCAGCAAGTGATACACAAAGGTTTGTGTCCCAGAGTTGTTTGTTGAGAATGTACCTGTATTTTACAGAAACTGCCTGTAGAGCGCACTATAGGGTAATCTGGATAGCAAAATGGCTTCTTATGACTTCCATTTCTGGGAATAACTCCAGAGCAGTTGCCTCAGATGAATTGCCCGTGTAAATCAGCAATTAATCCTAGGAGACAGTGAAAGAGGAAAATTCTTTGAATCAGTCAGGGCAGTTGAGGAAGGCAGGATTTAAGAAGTTGAGCATAGTTATACTTTCAGTGGTTGTTGGTGCGAGAGAGTCACCAACAGATGCTGGTGTGTATGCACGTGCATGCAAAATTGTCAAAATGGCATATTGCATTCCTGTGTCTGTGTGTGTGTGTGAGTGAGAGAGATAGAGAGAGAGGGAGAGAGAGAGAGAGAGAATATTATTTCGATGAAAAACACAGTTTTTATTTTGTAATTTCATTGCGACATTGCATTCCAAAATGATTATCCAGGCCCATCTCCTCACATGTCAATATGAACAGTCCGGCCAGTTGGTGGTTGTGGAGCTGGAGAGGACAACTTGTCCAACCAAATGGTGGCTGCCTGCCTGCATAATTACATGCAGGTGGCGCTGTTTAGAGGTCTACCATGAACCACCCAAGTTTAGATCATTTTCATCATTAAAAAAATATATATTTTTGACATTTATTTTGGAGGATCTCCTCTCTGCTCTGAGAGTTTAGAATTTATCAAAAGCTTTGCAAAGATTTAAAGTGGCAGTGCTGGTTTTATATACACTGTGGGGAATCACAAGTAGGTATGATCAAATTTGCCAGCATCACAATTTCTACAGCTTCGATCAGACACAACAGAAATCATATGTCATATTTCCACCTATAGAACCCACAGTATTCCCCCTATAATTATAAACCACAACTGTGAGTTCATCTGTGAGGCAATTGTCTTGTTTCGACTCATATCAAATCCAGTGCTTCTGTGAACCTGATCAGGCAAATATGAATAATGTATGTCAACTGTATGTGTTTTTTAAGGTTGGACATTAACTACTGTCCTAAGAGAAAATGTTTGGAATCTGCGATTTCAGCGAACATTTGTTTCTGTAGTTTCTGGACTCGAGGAAGAAAAATAGATGTTGTGAAAGGCATTTTTCCGCACATTCAGGAAGCTTAGCAAGAAAACATACAAAATACAACTACACATTCATCATTCACTGAATAAATGAAGGATTAAAAGGATTCACAAGATCCAAAACTGTACAAGCCATTTTGTTGGAAATCAGACTTGTTGTGCATTGTTGATGTACTGTATATAGGGTTTGAGGTAACACTCATTATGTGATAGGCTAGGCTATGGGTGCACCATGCAGAACAATATGTAGGTTCAGAAGTGTCAGAATGATAGGAGTAGAAGAGTAACGGAATGATTTTTGTTTTGTGTACCTTTAACCCTAAAGCTAATCATATACGAAGGAACAAAAGCCAGATATTTCTGGTTTGTGAATTGCCAGCGGGAGGGTAAAGCTTCACTGTCAATTATTCATGTTCAGACGAAAATGTTTGTCTGTTATAAGCAAGCACAGTATCACTGCTTGAGTAGCGTGACGAGAAACATCACATGCAGGCCAGTCAAAATATTCCTTTTAAATTTCATTTTCTTTGCCAGGACTCATGAAACATGAAAAGGAAATTTGGGCTGATCACATCGCCCTTTAATTATAACCATTGTTAGATGTACATACTGTATATTTCAGAAGGAATATACATTGGAATGTCCCGGAAAACATGTGGCACTCAATTCTACAAAACAATTTCATTTATTTATTTATTTTATTTATTTTATTTATTTTATTTATTTTATTTATTTTATTTATTTATTTTATTTATTATACTGTTATACTATTATATGTTCCAGGAATAATGTCAACATTTTTAAGGGGAAAAGATTGGACTCACTTGTGTCATACTGTATTGTGTACTAATGTGGTACATAATACTTTTCACAATGGTGTATTAATACATTTAACGTGTGGTTTCCTTGTGATTCACTATATAAAAATCCAAAATCTAAGACTTTTGCCCAGTAATATGGATAATATATTTGAAATCATGTGCTACTTGGATTCAAATTACATCCAGTGCCATAAATAATGTTGAACTGTTTTTGGAAAAAGAGTCACCATGTTTTGAAACCTTTCTTAAATCCGTCCACGTAAGCATTGCCATTTTTTGTCTACATTTAATTCTTGGATTTAAAAAAAAGAAGTTAATGTTAATTTTTCCCTTATATTCTGGGTCCAACACATGCTATTTCCTTTCAGTTAGCCAAAGCAGACTCAATGATAACCACGAACAGACCTTAGGAGAACATATTAACTTGCACAATCTGAACACGGTCCATGTCCCTACTGCTGGATGCATACATGCCAACACACTGTACCGATCAAGACCTCTTTGACAGCCCAGAACCTTGTCCTCTGTCTTGCCTCTGAGGTCCCCTGATGGACTTACAATGCTTTATTTTACTCTGTGCTTTAAATGACATTTTTATTGTACACATGAGCCTAGTGGCTTACAACTCATCTGACCTGTCGATGAACAATAAACCATTTTTTTCTTTCAAAGTGACATACTGCAAGAAGGAAGCAGTAAGTATCTGCCTTGAGATTTCTATAAATGTAAGACAAACTTGTACAGGTAAATTATTATTATTTAGATATTGGTAGACTTTCACATTTTATGTCATATTGGGCTGACGTTACATTAATAACATTATTCTGTGTTGTCATGTATCAAGTTGTACCTGTATACCTGTCCCATTTCAAAGACTTGCAGCCAGTCTTTACATCTTGTCTTTTTGCAAGGCAACCAACAACACAGGTCCTGCCCAAGAGCATTGTGGGACTGCTGCTAGATTACAGATGTCCCACTCAAGTGGTTACTAGTAGTATTGCAGATGATTAAACCACATCATTTTCATTCCCATTCGTCCCCTTACATTTAGGTACCCTGGTACCCAGTGCACTTGCACATCTGGTGGCAAAAGCCTCATATTTAAACATGGCAGCATCCATGAACTGGCCTCATGCACCATTGAGCAGCTCCAATAGGAATCCATGGAACCAGTAAGCAGAAGCTGTCTCTAGCATCTCTATGGTCCCATCAAACAGCACATGCCTGTTATGCGATGGATTGAGGTATTACATTGTCTGATGAATCCCTCGCTACTGGGTCTAGGATTCAAAGACTGTTCTGTGCTTGATTGATCTTGCCTGGTGCAATCGATCCAAACCAAGAGGACCAGAAGACGGGGGGTTTGAATTTCATAGGTTCCAATACACAGGCAAGCTCAGTAAAGCTTATGAAAGTGTTTGAAGCACGTATCCGACCCTAGTTTTCTGGGTGACGCTATAGCCAGTCAAGCGTTATGCCATGGGGTCTGTACTTCAACCTGGACACGCTAAAGCTCATCCATATGGAAATGAGGCCTACTTATGCTTGACTTGGAAGCAAGTAAGATCCAATACATTGCAACTGAAACCACAGACCAATGGATAATTTTAAACAATGGACAATCATGGATATACTAAAACAAAACAAATGGATATACTGTATTTTTATCCTCTCTTATGTTGACTCATGTTGCTGAATAAACAGACGGGAATGCCTTTGACTGTGCAAACATTACCTAATTCTGTATATGTGCCTGTGGAAACTATCAAAAATCCCACATTATAAAATACCATTCCCTCTGGTAACATCCCATATAACAGAAAACCCAGAACATGCCAGGGAATGGCTCGAGGCCCTGATCCCGTGCGTGAAATAAAGTTTTGGAAGGCTACATGACAGTTTAACTGACCTTTTTGGAAAAAAGATAAAGAAATGAGACTGAGATATATTCAGATAACCTGTTAGACTGCATGAATGCCCCAAAACATTACTTACTTAGGCAGGGAGAGAGGGTGGAATGTGAAGGGAGTGGAGCTCAAGCTCCCAGTCTGTGCCTCATTTGGTTTTGTTTCACCTTACCTCTCTCCGCTGTGGGTGAATAGAGTTACAAAGTGTGAAGTGAACAGTCAGGCGGTGTGACTACAGGGTGAACTCTGAATGACGCTCACTCGGATCCTCTCACGTCAGGAGCGAAAGGATCCTGGTCAGTAAGAGCACTCGCCCTACGACAGACAAACTCCCCATTTACAAAAAGCCTGAACACTACAGTGCACTCATGCTACATCAGGGGTTTCCAGTCTTATCCGAAAAAAGGCCAGTGTGGGTGTAGGTTTTTGTTATAGCCCAGGACTATATGACAACTAATGAACTAATCATGGTTTTCAATCAAGACCCCGACAGGTAGAATCAGGCATTACTGCTGGGCTGAAACAAAACCCTGCACTCACTCTGGTCCATTTCCCATAAGATTAGATACCCCTCTGTTACATCCTCCTGAAGATAAGACAGAGTATCACAAGAGAGTAAAAACAACCTTTTTATCGAGGAGGTTTGGATGATTAAGCTCTTGAAGTTACATCCAAAATTTCAACGGCATCATGAGTTTTAAATTAATTAGAAAATAGCTGGTGCAGTGAGCACAGAAAAAAAACAAAAAAACATCCATCCCTGATTTTGACCTCAGCTGACATCTCATGAGAAGGTTAAGTACATAGTCCTCCCTTGGCTGATGTTGATGTATTTACCACCTGCGCTAACCAAAGACTACACACTCCATCTGTTTAAATATAACCTGAGGAATGCAAGCCTAGAGTCCCTCTAACCACCTTGTACACAATATACTCACTCGTGAAACAACTTACCCTGTGTGTTTGATGGTATTACCCGCATTCATAGACTGGAAAGAAACCACGGAACACAAAGAAAACACAGTGAATTATTTTTATGATATCAATGAAAAATGGAAACCACAAGGGCAGCGAAGGCAAACTGGAAACCGTGAGGCGTGCTTTTTGGATTTCGTTTTTTTTGGATTAGCACAACTTTGTCTGGGAAGTGTGCGTGAGGAATCCACTGTAGCGCCAAGGTAAACCCTTTCCAAGATGACACCTGTTTACAGTTCATGATTGTGCCAATTTTAGCGGAATATTGTTTTTCTTTTTGCATATAAACTCATGACAAACCACCTTGATAGCATGTGTCTGACTCCTCTCTTAAAGCTCCAAGATCACCTCCTCAGAAGGGTTTTCTTTTTTATAGTTTACTATTGAAAGTGTGCTTCCGAGCCGGTTTAGGTTTACTAAACTATTTAGTACAGGGTATATTATTATTTTATGACTAGTTTCTGCAGAAATAAACATACATGATCTCAGACACTGCTACGACTCCAAATAATAAGTAAAAGATGCTGGTTGACTCTCCCCTTCTAAGCCCCACATGTTTTGATGTTTATTTCACTGGAATAATTCATTTCCTTCCCAAGGAAAAATAATTCTCAGTAGGCATCACACTTGAAGGTATCTGGAGTTTTGAAGTCCTTGACACAATTCCTTGATCCTTGATCACATTTCATTGGAAACAGCACACATTTCTTCAGAAAACAGCACACATTTAGTCAGAAACAGCAAAGCTTATAACAAGAAAAGAGAAAACGATGGACATGAAAAAAAATTATACTGATTTCACCATACACATGGTGAAATCATTCAAAAAGAAGTATTATCCTGAAAGTTGAATAGTTGATGGGTGATATGCAGCAGTAAACGGAAAAAGGTAAATTTGTTCGAAAATTATATTTTTTCAGTGGAACAGAACCTTAATTAGGCCATTAGATCCAACAAGAATTCAAGTCTGTTATGTGCCCAGAGAATGGGGTATTTTTGTGAAGGATGAGGTATCGTTTGAAATGTACTTTCACAAATCCATTTGGCTGAAAGCATTTGCTGAATGAATAAATTGTAATCTCTCAAAGAAAAATTTAATCTATGCTCACTGAGATCCATCAAGATGGTTTAACAAATAATGTCAGATTAACTAGTGTCCTGAAGGGAAGGCAGAACCGGCTGCTGGCATAATGCACTTTTATAGTGCTGTATTCAGAGGGTGTGAATAGCTTTTTCAAAGCAATGGATTTTGCACCAGTTTGTCTTTCCATGATTAGTAACAAATTTCCTCTTCCCGGTTCAAGATCACTTCAGCCACCACCCCGAGTCCTTATTGTTACCGATTGGTCAGACTGGCTTCATACCTGAATCTCAGGTAAAGGGAGGGTGAAAAAACAACAGTTCTCTGCCCTCGAGGACCGCGATTTGATGATCCCTGCACTAGACTTTATGCTCCCTGGTGTGTATGAGTGGGATCACACCAGATAATTTCTCATGTCTGGAAACAACATTTAGAAGGAAGCTTAGATCTCATCTCTCCTTACATACCCTGCTGTGAAAATGTTCTGCACCTCAATATTAATCACCAGGGTGAAAGTGCAGGTCACTTTGAGAAAATGACAATACAACATGCTGCTTTCAATCAGTCCTATTATGTAGAAACTGCTGAATTTGCTTTCAGAAGCAAAAAAAGAAAACATGCACTAAACACTTTTTAACCATTTTTAAAAGTAATTACAATTGAATTAAAAAGTTAAATTACAGAATACATTTGAACATATATATATATATAAAAACTTGCTGATTAATGTGTCATTGTATGAATGTATCTACACAAATTTCAGTGTAAATCTTGCAGGCAAACTATGTGACAGGGCTTGCCCTCCTGTATCCTGATGAGTCAGTCAGTGTTACTGTATTGCAAATGTATGCTGCAGAAACACTGTACTCTGTAACACTAAAACTTGCACGTTCTGCATGAATACGTTGCAAACAGTTCACCATAACGGTATTTTTTTCTTCATGTGCAACTAACTAGCTGTGGCTCCATTATCAATTAGTTGTAATTAAGACAGGCTGCTCTGACAAAACATATTTGTCAGCAGATCCAATGTGGTTATGACATGGAAGTGTACTTCAAGTTTGTAAGGCCACAGAAAGTGTTAGTATCAGAGAAAGTCACTGCGTCCCACTTTTCTCTGGAAAAAACATGACATCAGTTATAGACAGAAGAAAGAAAATTAAAACCCACCATCTGTATCACAACTGTCAGGAATTTTCATTGTGTGAAATAATAATAGACAATCAGTGATATTAGATTTTCATTTTAATATGGTAATGTTCTATTCTTATTTGTAGGCTGATAACATTCACTATTACCTATTATTATTACATTATTCCACCCTTTTCTTCCACATTCCATGGTGGATGTATGACCACAGAAAACAAGTAATACACAGAAGATTTTCTTGCCAATTAAAAAAAAAAGATGATTCCCCTCAATTCTTAAGAAGAAGTAGCATGTTATTCCTTGATGTTGTTCCTCCTCTAATACATACACTCAGTGAGCACTTTATTAGGTTTTTATTAGACATATTTTTCAGACTAATTGGTCTTCTGCTGCTATAGCCTATCCACTTAGAGATGCGTTGTGTGTTCAGAAATCCTCTTCTGCATACCACTGTTGTAATGTGTGGTTATTTGTGTTGCTGTCACCTTCCTGTCAGCTTTGACCAGTCTCGCTGTTCTCCTCTGACCTCTGACCTCTCTCATTACCATTCTGTCTGCAGAACTGTTGCTCACTGCATGTTTTTGTTTGTCGCACCATTCTCTGCATACTCTAGACACTGTTGTGCTTGAAAATCTCAGGAGATCAACAGTTTCTGAGATACTCAAACCACATCATTCCATAGTCAAAGTCACATAGCTTCCCCATTCTGACATTTGGTCTGAAAAACCAATTTTCGTTGCTGCCACATGATTGGCTGATTAAATATTTGCATTAACAAGCTAGTGTAAAGGTCTACCTAATAAAGTGCTGTTTCATGCCATAATTATGAAAGGTCTATATTTTTAACTATCTCTGTAATGACAGCAGCAGAGATTAGTGTTGGTCCATGGCTCCTAGTAAAATCAGCAAGAAAGAAGGCATTTTCAGAAAGAGTAATCGTCACATGTGCTAGTTATTTCCCTCAAAGGTAAAGTTTCCCCATCAAACCATAACCACAGTAGTTCTTAGTGGTGAAAGAGGATCAAGTTCTTGTCCCATTATGGAAAGACAGCTGAAGATATTGCCCTTAATGAAGCTTATAATGAAACTTACAACTAATCTGTTCCATCAAACACATTCTGTCCATACAGAGCCTGTATGATTAATTTCCCTGCAGACGAACGTCTGCGCCACTCTGGAAGAACACCAGACAGCACTGTAGAGGAGTTGAAAAACGTGCTCAGAGCATAAATCAGAAAAACAGGGGGGTGTCAAAACACACAAAAAAAGCACATTGGGATTCAGTGAGGCTACAATGATAGCATGAAACGGATTTCAGACAATGGTGGTGCAGCACGCCTCGGGAGCGATTTTCCAGGATGTCATTTCTTATTTGCATCTCTGGCGATAATCACTATGTAATGTCTGTGGGATGAAAGAGGTTTGTTTTCAGAAACATGTCTGGGGTGAGTGTTTCTCATTGTGTTTCCCTCGGTGTTCGGCTGGACTTTGTTTTCGTGAGTAATGTGATCGGACATAACCACAGTCGGACTATGATGAAATGTTTTTGTCCTTTTTGCAATGCGTTTTAGTGCTTTGCTAGATGCCGGAACATTAATGCTGTGATTAATCAGTTGTTTGTTCATGACAGTGCACAGTGCAGGGGCCTAAAGAGTTCACCTGGCTCTGATGTACTGTCATTTGGATGACATCTGGTTTCCACGTTTAGGATTTTACTGTAACACAATTGGAAATCCACATTGTGGTGATTTCTGTCATTAGTGGTGATTTCTCTCATTCCCCACCCCACCCCCCATTCCAAACTTCACTGTACCAGAATAGGGGAAGGAGATGAATCCATTTGTCTTTGTCCACTAAACCATTTTAGTTCCATTATGGTAACACTCAGTTCAGAAAGCAGAGCTACATGGACAATGAAAAAAAAATGTAATGGATAGATACTAAACGCATTACTTTTTTGTTTGCTTGTTTGTGTTGTGCGTATTACAATGGCTCTCTCAGAGTTGCCATTAGATCACAGTCATGAATGCAGAAGGGCGAGTTCATAGAGCCACACTTTTACACATTTATTTTGCTATTATTATTAACAGAATATATTCTAAATTACACACTGCTACCCTTGATTTCACTGAAATAATATAATTATCCCAGAGCTTATCTGTCTGTACTGTGTATGTATCATTCATGACAGACAAAGAAGAGCAGTTGCAGGCCTGCAGCATAGTGGTTAAGGTAAATGACTGGGACCCACAAGGTCGGTTGTTCGATCCCCGGTGTAGCCACAATAAGATCCGCACAGCCGTTGGGCCCTCGAGCAAGGCCCTTAACCCTGCATTGCTCCAGGGGAGGATTGTCTCCTGCTTAGTCTAAAAAACTGTACATCGCTCTGGATAAGAGTGTCTGCCAAATACCACTAATGTAATGTAATGCATGATATATAAAATGTTGTATTATGTAAAATAATGGCTTTGATTAAATCACAATTTGTCCATGTAATACCTGCAAACATTAGGTTTTTCAAGTCCAGCCTCCAACCACAACTGTAGCCAATGTGGTTACACCTTGTGACCATGACTTAGTAATACAAATCTAACTTTTTTTCTTCAGGAGCATGCTTTTTCAAATTCTATAATCGGTTAAATTACATCACCAAAATATGTTTCTGAAGGAAAAAACAAAGCTGGAATTAGTTTGAATGTCACTGCTAAGTGCAGATTCCGGCCGACTGTCGGGCAATGGATGACACATAGTGAGTCATGAAAATAAGGCACTGCAGGCAGAATAAGATGTTTATGTGCAGGCACTGAAACATAAACCAGTCCTGTGCATAAGCCCTTTGACATTTTCTAATCATCTGCTGCTGAAAGATTTTAACCGCATTGGCTAATCCAACATAAATGGACAAAATCTTTGTCATCAGGAACTGCTAGCCTGCAAATGCTGAAATGGAAAAGGCCACAATAACTATCAGTTTGCGGGGGGAAAAGTACTAATTTTCTGTGCTTAGAAAATGTGCAACTGTCATCTTAAAGGATGATCCATAGATTTGTTTGATTGCGGGAGGATTCTCATCATTAAATATAGATAACTCTTGAGTAGCTCTAGGAAAACACAGCGGGAAGAGGGGAAAGAAGCCAGCCAGAAACAAATGGATGAACAACGGACTCCAAACATTTCAGTGCCAATGGCCAAGAATGACTTACTAATTCCGTTGGGGGCCACTCCTTCCAAGGTTACCTAATCAACGTCCTGGCAGGAGACATCAGGTGTGTGTGGAAGGAGTGCATCAATCCCAGCAAAGGCCTTGAAAACATCCAGAACATTCTTTCCGCGTAGCCATACAGCGCAATTTTCAAAACAGTCCAGACACGACAATGTAACCTATTGCCAGTTATTATTATTCTTGTAATAGGGATTCATTCACAGGCTATTCATTCTATGCTTATACACATTCATTACAGGTTTCCATGTGAAACTGAACAACATGCTTGGGCAGAGGAAATTACATACTGGCAAAGGCCCAATACTTATTCTGTGGTAATCTCCCCTCCCTAAGATTCCAAAGACTGCAGGTTGAGTGGCACTAGTGGAACAAATCTAGAGCTATACATAATCAGAGAAGATACTTTACGCTTTATAATACTATAAACATTTACCTGAAATCACCTCATGCAGTGCGTGTACTGTTTCAATACAGATTCTCAAAAGTAACTCATCTCTTTCTTCAAAAGGTCAGGTTGACATTGAGGTTGTCAATCTATTTCAGTCTCCTCTCAAAACTGTAGTTAATGCAATTATACCCTGCGTCCCTGTTTGACTGATGGCTCACACGTAGGCTTATTTTCCACTGCTTTCTTTGCCTGTGGACATGGAAAATCTGACCTGTGTAGGGGGAGATTTATACTAAACCAAAAAAATGCAAATGCAGCGAAAGAGTGAAACTCGAGTCAGAACATTACCTTATGCGTGCTCTTACACTCTGTGACAGAGCAGTCCAATGAATACTCTGACGCAAGGGGGGGGGGGGGTTGATGGTTAACTAAACAAATCACAGGGCTAATTCTGGAGATATCAGCAGCGATACATGATGGAGAGATTTCAGAAGAAATTATTGGTAAACATTGGCCTAATACATACACTGAACATATTATTTCTTCTCTTTAACTTTACTTATCATGACAAGTTTTGAATATTGAACTGAAGTTTATATGTTTCATAAGTTCAACTTATATGGTTAAAGTTATCCATTGTCTTGACTAATTGGGAGTTTTGTCTGGGTTGTCAACATTAATTTAACTCATGTCTGAAAGTTGTGGAAAAAAGGGAAAACAGCTCCACCTAGCTGATTATTCTTTTTCATATGGTACTTAATGCACATTGGAAATTTCAATGCAAACTCCATTGTTACAGCTACCACATGACTTGTGATACATGTATACACTGAGATTATCGTTTTTACTGTTGCCTGTCGGCAGAAGATGAGTGTATTCAGTTAATTCAATATCCAAACTCAGTAATCTACCTGAAAACAGGGCTTTAAATACTTCAATTATGTGCTTGCATTTTGTGCCCTGTATTGGTACTGTAAAGGCCCATATAAAAACTACCCTTTTTCAACATTAACAGACTTTCTGTGTATTTCCTTTAGTTCAGATGAGGTCCTTCCCCCTCAAACATAATCCATTACTGTCCAAACTATGTTATTAATTGCTGCCTATTAAAAAAAGTAATGTGCCTAAGATTCAACGGTTTATGATAACTATGGTATTACAGTGTTTATTCCCTTGGCAGATACCCTTATCTAGGGATGATTTCATAGCTCACATTTATGTATGATAACAGTTTGTTCTGCTGAACTCCTACTGAAGCAAACCATGGTCAAGGCAGTGCCGTTTCAAGATGTACATCGGTGGAGGGAACAGAACCCGCTAAATTCTGGCCAAAGTTCCAGCCGCTAACACAGTTGTTACCTGTCCAGCAGTCCATAGCCTGTCCACCTGTCTAGAAGCTCATCCAGCAGCCGGGTTCTCTGGTGAAACATGCACACAAACACATACACAAACACACAGCTATTTAGTGCCAGGCGTTATGTTCTCCGTAATTTTGAACTGATAGGCATGGGCTATGAGTGCGCTGTTAAGTGTCTTGGAAACACTTGAAAGTGTCTGGAAAACACAACCTCACACAATCTTGAGGAGATTGGCATTGGCCTCTTTCCCCACTGGTTTTGTGCCAGATTTGTGTGGTCAGACATTATGCCGGCTATAAGCCTTATTAGCACTTACGGCACAGGGGGGCATTCAGTTCTCATACTGTACATACCGGCCAGTTTGCACTTCAACGGTTGACTGTTACACCTGTGACAAACCATCTCCACTTTCCCCAACCACCTCACCCTTTCCCATTTGTAATCTTAAATTCTGCTGCGCTACCACTGCGGCGACATGGCTCAGGCAGTAAGAGCAGTCGTCTGGCAGTCGGAGGGTTGCCGGTTCGATCCCCCGCCTAGGCTGTGTCGAAGTGTCCCTGAGCAAGACACCTAACCCCCGAATGCTCCTGATGAGCTGGCCCGGGGCCTTGCATGGCAGCCAATCACCGTCAGTGTGTGAGTGTGTGCATGAATGGGTGAATGGAGAAGCATCAATTGTACAGCGCTTTGGATAAAGGCACTATATAAATGCCTGCCATTTGCCATTTACCATTTACCATTTACCACTGTACCAACCACTCCCACACCGGGAGCATTGCTGACAGTGCAGAGCCTCGAGCCAGTGACTAATCTGGACAAACAGTATAGGAGAGAATACCTACCAGCAAGAAGGCCTCGACCCTCTGTGGTTTTCTTGTTGATAACAATGAGTAACATGCTGGTAACATGTAGGTGCCTGCTGACTTGTTAAGTGCTGTTACTGTGATGTAGCACCAAACGAAGTAGGGGTGAGGCAAGTAGGTTCACGCCATCTAGACCAGCGGTGTAGTGTCTCCGGGTGTTTGTGGTTTCCTTTCAATCAGCAGCCAATTAAGGCCTTGAAGACAAGGTGTGTGCCAATGAAATGTATCTCTCGTGCTGAAACACACCAAGAACCAGCAGACACTGCGGCCCCCCAGGACTGGAGTTTGACACCCCTGATCTAGATGATGTCAGGGCTACAGGACCCAACATCCCTTCATGGTACAGAATCCATGCGATTACATTACAGTCCTTTGATGATAGCATTTGTTCAGTATTTAAGAGACAGTGTTTACGCAAGTACTAATAGAGAATGCTGTGTGTCTCGGAAGTCTTCGCAGCCCACTGTTCAGAGAGGAATATTTGTGGCAGTATTTCTGTCTGTTGGCCATTATAGTTTGGATCTAACCTGGATTTAGTGAAATTGGAACCCAATAAGTTCATATGCAAGGATTGGGTTATTGGAGTAACACAATGCGAAATAACTCTGGGCACTTTCCATGAGTTATATTCAGTGTGTTTATGGAAACACTGTAGCTTAATGCTGCACACCGGGACTGCTGGCTTTAAAAGACCTCTCTGACTCTGGCTGAAGTTTTCCAATGACTCATCTGCAATTTCCACCGCAGGGTTTTCCGATAAAACAAAAACAAGGCAAATGCATGGGAAAAATGCAAAATATTTTATAGAATGATACCACTCTCTCTCTCTCTCGCTCTCTCTCTCTCTCTCTCTCTCTCTCTCTCTCTCTCTCTCTCTCTCTGTCTCGGTACTGCCAATTAATAGGTCAATCACCATTTATGGCATTAAGTTCAAGGATGTAGTTTTCCTGTGTTTGACAGGCATACACGTTTCAGTTTATTCTTGGGAAAATTCCCCATGGGTTTTGTCGATGTGCGGGACTGCTTGCAAGGTTAAGATCTTCATGTTCTCTTCTGTTTTTAAAAAGGTGATTGGACCAAGCTAAATCTCCATATCCGACGCCCACCACAGAAGGTTTTTTTACGCAATGACTTGGCACCCGCCTCTCTTGAGTTACCAGAAATCTCTGTTTCTGGAGAACACTCAAGGCCACTTGAAGGCATGCTGTGTGACCAAACTCAAAAGCATAGCCTAGCTGCAACCTCACACACCCTTTCTGGAGAAGTGAGATGACTGGTGTACTTGTGCCATTCATCCATCCATCCACTATCTTAACACGCTTATCATGAACAGGATCGCAGGGGGGCTGGAGCCTATGCCAGCATACACTGGGCGGAAGGTGTAATTGAGCAAAAAGTTTAAAGTTCACCATGGCATTGCATGTGCTTCAGTGTCATTAAGTGGTGTGGTATAGCAGGACTGTCCTCCATTCAGGTGGACCATGCTCATACACCAACGTACATCATGTGTTTATGAAGGCTACAGGGCTATGCAGTAAAATGCTCTGAATTGAGCATTTATGAGGCATATTTTGCAATGCGATGTTTTTATGTGGACTGTTTAGCAATATCACAAGAGTGCAGAGCAGGCTCCCCAGTATGTGAGTGACAGTACCAATCAGGACATTTATACAGAAATTAGAAAATGAAAACTCTAATTTCTATTTACTTCTGTACTTCTGGGAATACAGTTAATTCATCACGTCCCAGATTATTTATCTGTTTCTAAACACTTTTCTTGGAAAGGGGCAGAGCACTATTCAGAAATTCTGTGCTGACAAATATCAAATAGACTTGGAGCTGCTTCTCTGGAGTAAATCTCTCTGACTTCCCACTGGCAAGTGAACACATGAACCACACTAAAGAGAAAAAAAGGACAGTTTTTTTAAAAATCTGAATTACGCTTTAAACTCCGGGGCATGTTGCAAGAGGAGATTTGGACCCGTGTCGCGCTTAACTATGAAAATGTAATTTAAATCTACTAGAATGTTCCCTTTAAAAAACTGTTCTTGATGGATGCAACAGTGGATTGTGCTGTGGCAGAATCTGCATGTTTAACAGCGGTTTTAGAGTACAGAACAATATATAAATAGACAGTCAATGAGATGTATAGCTGCTTCACACCGTAGTACAGCTTATAGGAATACAACGGAAACGGAGAGGGACATTTTGGAGCGGTATCGCACACAAAAATAGGCCTGTAATAAAACAAACAGGTGGCTATGGATGCAAAGAAAATATGTAATAATGTTAGGCATTCAGTTATGAGGGAAAAAGACATAAGTGGTGGTCCAGCTATGGACGTAATATTAACACCGGTAAAACAACAGGTGGAGAAATCCCTAGACAGTAGAAACTGGTGTGAAACAAGCGTTAATGGAGTGTTAACGCATTTGTGGATGTGTGTAGCCTACGGCTGTGCACCCTTCCTTTTTGACCAGACGTAGACACTGCGGTCTTACAGCGACTGTTTCCACATCTGAAAAGCAGTCACAGTCCTTCAGGAGATCTGGCCCTCAGTGATTGTTCACACTAATCGCACGGAAACGCCAGCGCAACTTTGACCCAGCCTACTGTACGGCAGCTATCAGAGAAAGTGAGAAACCCCAAATATACCGTACAATAATGTAATACAATGTGTTTTCATCCAGGCTCTTCGACTTCTGCGGGTGGTGCAGTTTCAAAAAGGCAAAAGAAATCAGAGTAAGCATTTGCATGCACAAAAAAAAAAATAAACTGGACAAGTACCAGAATTAGGACCTCTGGTCACCTGCAGTGGAGTATGAAGAGACGATCATCAGAAACCACTTTCAGTCCCCCGGCCGCAGGACATGGGAAGAGCAGTCAGCAGCAAAACCTGTTGTGTTTTTGCAGATGCTCGCGCTCTCTCTCTTAGGAAAAACTAAATCTGAGGACTGGCATGAGACAGTAACTCAAAAGTGACACGTCGTAACTATGAAGGCGTGAGCTCAAATTGCAAGAATGCTACTAAAGGGAAAACAGGCCCGGGAAGCCCTTTAAAGTGTGGATGAATGCTTGACGCACAATATCTATGCGGGGGAACAATATGCAGTTAAAGCAACATGCCATAAAACGAGTCACTCATAGATTTTTACAAATATGTAATACGATCCATGATAATGTCAATCAATTAATTCAAGCATAATTCATGAATAGACAAGATTGTGTGCTTATATAATGCCTTCTTACATAACATTTTTCTTGAAAATATTGATATATAATTGATATAATTGCACTGTGTATATATTTCATCACCATATGTTTGCCATCAAGGAGCCTGCACTTGAAAAAAAAAAAATATTCACAAACACAAGTGAGTACAGGTATCAACAAAATGTAAGAAAATAATATAAAAAAATAAAATTTAAAATTTAAAAGAAGAAGGCTTGGATATTTCTGTGGGCTAAAGTTAATGACAGGTGTTGATTTCATCCAGACCAGAGTTTTGCACCTTTGCACCTCTATCTCCCTTGAAGCCCAGAAGTCCGGGTGGAATCTGAGTCCCCTCTGAGCTGACGTAACGGCAGCTGCAGGTTTTACAGCCTCCAGCCTCGGTGGCGTGGATCCAGCGCATTAAGTCCAGATGCACTTGTTGCCTGCTAATGCTGTCCATGCTAATGCTGTCCATGTCTGAGGCAGACTGGGCCACTCGTCGCTAACGCGTACACTACGCTCAACTGATCCTGCTTTGTTCCTGTGTCCAAAAGAGCTGCGGCTTATGGTTTAGCTTTCCCTTTTAGAAAATATTGTATTGGAGATATGTGTCTGTGTCTGTGTGTGTGCATGCATGAACGTGTGTGTGCATATTTGTGTGTACGCTTCTTTTTAAGTTTTGACACTGTAGCCAAATCTGTACACCAGACTTCTTCCTGGCTGACTTTGAACATATGTCCAGAGTACAGAGACATTCTCCATTTTGCTTGCATAGATAGCATAAGCAGAAAGTCAAGCTCATGCAGTAAGAAGCCAGTATCTGTACATACACTCAGGGAGCACTTTATTAGGTAGTTATTAGACTGATTTGTTTAGGTCTTCTGCTGCTGTAGCCTATCCCCTTTGAGATTTGACGCGTTGTGTGTTCAGAGATGCTCTTCTGCATACCACTGTTCTCCACTGACCTCTGTCATTAACAACATGTTTTTAGAGAACTGCTGCTCACTGATGTTTTTTGTTGTTTGCACCATTCTCAGCAAACTCTAGAGATTGTTGTGTGTGAAAATCACTGGAGATCAGTAGTTTGAGATATTCAAATCACCCTGGCTAGCACCAGCAATCATCCCACGGTCAAAGTCACTTAGATCAGATTTCTTCCCCATTCTGACATTTGGTCGGGGTCTGAATGACAGCTGAACCTCTTGACCACATCTGCATGCTTTTATGCATTTAGTAGCTGCCAAATGAGGGGCTGATTAAATATTTGCATTAACAAGCTGGCGTACAGGTCTACCTAATAAATTGCTATAGATATAAATATACATACTTCTTTGACTTGAACATAGCTGTGAAAATCTGCACAATTAAAGGTATAGGCAAGTCATCTAGTGGTAGTACTGGATATATTTTGCAGTACGGGCAGCATATTCTGACACATTGATATACTGTCCTCTCTGAGGATGGGGGGAAGGCTCCCAACTGCTTGTGCTGGTCACAGGTTGGATCATCATGAAACACAGGGGAGAAAAAAGCTCCAGGCTACATCACGGTTCTGGAGCTTTGTTGCATGCTTAATTTAACCTTGAGACCGTGAACCCAGTCAGAGGGAAGCACATTTTGGTCTCCTCATATCGAAATGAATTCAACTGCATTCTCAAAGGGAAATCCACTCATCCTACTGACAGAAGAAAATATGTTCCTATTTACTGGATGAATGCAACCGTTCATATTCTGGATTATTTTTTATTGCAGCTTTCCTGTATCGATATCTTGGGGTTCAACAAGGAGCTGGTTAATATTGTAACTGTTACACCAGAATGACAGTTATCTAAGAAGCACTCGCTAGCATCCTCAGTGTTTATTGTTTCTTCAATTTCGTATTCTTCATACACTATATACTTTGTTAAATCCTGTATTGTATAATATACTCCCCTCTGTCTATTGTTTTTTTTCCCCCCAAACTGTTTACGCATTTTCATTTCAAGTGTGGAATGTGAAGCATGGAAAGCTGAGGGAACAAAATGGATGCTGTTTAAAATGCAAATCAGGGTCACTCTTGCCAATTGGAAAGAACAGTATTGCGTAAGTGTGCACACTCTACTGTGAGGTGCCAATAAACTAGTCAGACAGGTATACTCTTGCCATGTTTTGCGAACACCTAATTAGGACTTCGATTCAGTCTCGGCAAAAATGAAAATAATGATAAAATAAAATAAACTCTGACAACAAAATGGAGCATTGGCTTAAAACACAATCATTTAAGGATAAACAATAGAGGGAACAGAGCTCTGCTGAGAAAAATTCCGATTGAAACATCTGCTGCCACAGAATGAACTGCCTCCTCGGAATCCACTATGACAGTTTCTGGTTGTGGAAATACTGAGAAACCCATTAAACTACAGCAGAGAAAATACAGAATTCACCAGAAAGAGTGATAAGACCACATATGATAATAATCTTTTAAAAGCAATTATTTAAGGAGAATAAAAAAATATCACGCAGCTGGCTGACAAGCCTGTGCAAAACTTTCCATTTTAAAAAAGAGCCACTCTTTGCTCCTTGGAGTCCAACAAGCTATGTTCAGAATAATTTGCGCTACTTAAAAGTGCTGAAATGTGAGTCATCAGAGGCTCAAGCTCTTAAGAAATAAGGTTTCTATTATCAGGAGAAAGTGCAAGCTTTTAATTCATCTCACGAGGGATCTCACAGTGATGGTGTTTCGGGTTCCAATTAAATTTATTTGTTCTTATTTTATTTGACTTTATTTTTTATGTATTTATGCATTTCTATTTTTTTTTGTATTATAAGTAACCTGACATATGGCACATGTGACATGGGCTGATTGGGGCCCTTTAGAAGCTACATTTTGTCTTTTCATGCATTTCAATTTGGATGGATGAATGCCCTGAAATGTATCTTTTTGACCGTGTCATTTGTGTCCACAGATGAGTAAACACAATTTCCAGGGGACAAATAGAATAACATTTCAGAGTAGCCCACTTGATCGTTTTGTCATGGAAAAAAATAAACACAAAAATTGCAAATACAAAGGCCTGTTTTCAAAGAAGACGATTCAGCAAAACATTCCCAATAAACACGCACATCTTTTCATGAATTTTCTCTCACATAAAAGCAAGGGACCCGTGCACTAAACTGTCTGTAGCATATGTTCGAATGTTGCTCATTAGTCTCACTTTCATAGCAGTCGCTGTTCGGAGGTCATTGCCTTTTTAACTGCTCGCGTCTGGAGATGTTGCGGACAGAATACGTTTGACACGCCAGGAACAGATTAAGGCATTGTAAAAGTTCGCAAGAGTCATTATGAAGGTGCCACACTGCCTTTCAATCTGTCCGTCCTGCTTTTGTCGGCGCTGACAGAGGCTTATGAGCAGACACAGTAGTGTACCTCTAATAGGGTAATTGTAATCTCTAGCAGAGTTTATATGAGTTTATAATAGTGTGTTGTCCCCATGTCTGTGTGGGTTCCACCCAAAGTCCAAATACATGCAGGTTAGGCTCACTGGAGAGTCTAAATAGCCCAAAGGTATGAGCTTCGGAGAAAATGTGCCCTGCACTGGTTCGGCGACCTGCCCAGGGTTTATTCCTGCCTCTTTCCCAGTGCATGTGTAACAGGTGAGAAATTGCCTGAGTCCGAGGTGGGATTTGAACCCCAGCCTCTCACTTGTCCAAATTATTTGTTGATCGAACGCGTTACCAGTCAGCTAAAGATGAATTCGCCTCTAGCCAAGGGCAACAACGTTCTTTTGAATTTGAGGGTTACGTCATCAGGGAGTGTTGTCGCGATAACCTGCTAACAGCCTTCGCTTTCACGAGACCATCCGTGCTTACTAGCGAACTAGCTAGTAACCACGCTAACCACGCTACACATGCTGGGATAGACTCTAGCTCTCACAACTCTGACCAAGAATAAGCATGTTAATGAATGGATGGATGAAAGAACTTTGGCTGAACATTAGTTATAGATTGCAACCACGTATATGACATTCAAAACATCACCCAATAAATGCTCAGTATTTATCTGTGACTTTAGCCTCTTTAGTACAGTGAATGGCTGCTCTCAAAAACGATAGGATTATTTAAAGAAAAGCTGAAAGACGTGCCAGGAGCTACATCCTGAAAACTGATGGTAGGAATAAAAACCTCTTGTCAGACTCCATGTATCATTATTAAGAGCTTCTGTGACAATGTATTTAGCAGTTTTATTGGAATTATTTTTCAACATTCTACGTCAGTGTTCCAGAATTGCTTTCCAATTACCAGCGATTGGAATTATTTTTTCAACATTAGAATGTTCTGGTAAGAACAACCTAATAAAATATTTGTGATCTTGCACCTTAAAGGGTTAATTAATATCTATTTGTCATTAATATTGACTTCAGTGCAAGTGTAATTTATTTAATGTATAGTACACATTCTGGCACAAGTTCAGTTTGGTTACTGTTGAACACACAACCAACTGTGACAAAAAAATGAAAGCCAAGCCTGTTTCTCAGGTCTGGGCCTGGCTCAAGAACAGCCTCTAATGGGCCACTGTGAGCACCTGGCTCATTAAGGCCCCCTCTGACTTCCAGGCTCTCATCAATGATGTTCTGAGGGACATGATTAATCCATTTGTTTTGTTTTTTATCTTGATATTCTGATGTTTGTCGAGTTCTGCCCCGGAATATCTCGGACATGCTGAGTCCGAGAAATTTCCTCTTTATCCCATCTGTCTGCACTTAGGTTTCCTATTCCATAGATCACACTGGCACTCACTGCACGGTCTATTTTTGGCCTAGACAAAAAGACAAAAAGAAGAGATTCCTAAAGCTTATTTTACACAACTGTACCTGGAAATCCATGCAAGCAATCAGTGTCCCTGCCCTTAGGAACATTGCAACGTTCTCCAGTTATTCAGGGTTTTCTTTAGACTGTGTTTGGACAGTGAAACTGATACCTGCGGACACGCATGATGGAAAAAGCATTTTCAGGGTGCATCCCCGTGCACAAAGGAACATATGGGGAAGCCATCTGCAGCAACTGGCAACATGTGCAGAGATCCTGGAACAAACGCACAGCACACACGAGCCATGAGTTCAGTTTCAGACAGGAAATATCAAACCCAGAGGAAGAACACAACACCCCCCTCCCCACCCCCCGCGACCCCGATGGAACCCCAGAAATATGCCAACTTTACACAAGAACCAGACCAGTATGATGCAGAGAACATGCCATGCCCTAGCGCTTTAAGTGTAACCTGGAGTGAATCCAAAAACTGAACCTGGGGGTTTCCTCGTCTATTATATCAGCAGTAATAAAGTCTCGATGGGGAAAGACTGCAGAACGGACTCACCGCACAGCTGGGGGGAGGGAGGGAAAGCCTGTGGCGACGTGGTATATCTTAGCACAATGCTGAGCCCTTTTTACAGGTTTACAGCTGGGAATAAGCCAGCGGGAGCCTAGTCGATGGTGACCAGTGTGGTATGAAAGTCAAATCTGTTCTCACACCTAGCAGATGACATCATGACTGACCATTGGCAGCTACCCATAACTTCACCCGGAGACATAGGTTTAGGTTTTAAATGAAAAAAAAGATAATAAAAAAAAAAAATCAAACCTTACGTCATACTTTTATTTACCTTTGGTCTGCTGAAAAGCATACTACTCCTTTCTACCTTTTGTTTTTATTCCTTAGTGTCTAGTGTCAACACTATTGGTGGCAATGTCATGTCCAAGCTTACCAATTGCTGACAAATTAGCCAATCAGCTCAAGCTATTTTAGTGGGTCCAGCTAACATGGGTCAGAATTATCCATGAAAATCCACTCAGAATCTGGGCAAATTGAACCCTCTCCAGGTTATCTTTTTTTTTTTTTAGGTTTAGGTTTCATATTGTTGTAATCTGTATTTATTCATTATTTATATTTTGGGTCCTTTCAGGTGCATTGGTGCTTTTGCGTTGTTATTCCTAAATGCACTGGTCTGGGAATGTTGTTAGCCGGGTCTGGCACAATGAATGTAATGTACTGTAATGCAGTGGAAAAGACACAGTGGTGTCAGACTACAGAAGTATTTGACTAGTAAGAGTGGAAAGGGTGAGACTTACTGTGGTTCTAGAAGTAGTTCATGGTAATTAACACAGAGGGCTGCGGTTTGCACGCATACTGCATATTACTCTTGTTGAGGACTTCTCGACATTATGGCTTTTGACAGACCATGAAACCTTTGGTGCAATCAGGCGCAAAGCACAAAAAAAGAGTTTCTCAAATTTATTTACATTCCGTGCCACATATATCAATTCTCTTCGGGCCATGGTCAACCGAGGACAGCAGAGTTGTATTAATGCTGAATCATGCGTGATTTTGGAAAAGCGAATGGACCTTGTTATCGTTGCAGAAATACTGCTTTCCTGAACTCAGCGCTGTTTGTGTGTGACCCTTCTTTATGTGAGCTCGGGGGGACAGCCTAACATGATGAATATTTGTCCGCGGGGAGGAGCCTATTAATTACAGGACTAGTTTACTCACGTCCCCTGCGTTTGACACCGACCAGAGGCGGGAGTGGGATACGTGTGGCAGCAGTTCAGACAGCCTCAGAGCCTAGTCCCTCTACGTTCCGGTGATACCCAAAGGGATACTCTTTATTTATTTATTTATTTTTTTACATATTTAATATATGATTTGGGTCCTTTTAGCTGACTGTGTCCTTTTCTAAAGCAATTTCACTTGTGTTGAGAGATGTACTTGTACTTTTGTCTATGTTCCTAATAAACAGGTTCAGTTTGTCAGTCAATTTCTAAACGGAATACTTTTACCTAAACAAAACAATATCCTTGATATCAAGGCCTGGTTATGTATTCAATTCAGTTAATTCAATTAAATAAATAAACAACGGGTTTGGTCTCATTCCAATTTTGAATACAGGTCTTGGCGTTTCTTGGCAGTAACTTTGACATTTGAAAAATGTCTGAACTAGCAGTCCTGAAACATCTGCTGTAACAATTCAATCTTTCATTGTGCATCCTTCAAGCACTTGAATATTAAAACAGAATTAGATGCTGGTGTTTATCTGCTCTACACCCCTTTGGATTAAAGTATTTATTTAGTAGAAAAAGCAGTGACTGGCCCTACTCCCATATATTTCTGATGACTTGTTCTGCCGATGGCTGATTGTAGCGCCAGCTGAATCATACTGCGGCGGCTTGAGTTACTTTCTCTGTCACTGAAAATGTGTATTTGAAATTCAATATTAAACCGATTTAACGGTCATCTGCAATGGGAAACAAACACAGAGCTACTATTCATGCCTATTGGAAAAAATGCTTGATGGGTGGTTCCCAGCACAGTGAAATATTCGGCGTTACTTCAACTCTGCCAGTGTTTATGTGAGTCCAATAGGGATCACATATACTGTATCAGAGTGTAATGTAATCTGTCAGAGTTGATTTAACAGAGAAGGTCTTTCCGTGTAAGGTTCCCATAAGCGGCTGCAGAATGAGCACTCAGTCCACATCAAGCGGAGTGACTTTCCTGGAGCTTCCCGCAAGGGATTGCTTAATTAAATCAAGTGCTTAAGAAAGATCTGAAAGAAAATGGAGCCCAAAAGTCTGAGGGACTTCTTTAGTTGAATAAATATACAGCGTTTTACAGTGATATCTGTGATATTATGATAAATGTTAAACCTTAATTCTTCCTTTTGATTGGTTGCATTAAACTTCAGCCTACTAAAATGCTTCAAACTGTGGCCCTTAAAACCCCATGCACACTCTAGGCAAGATAATAATTCATGCAACATGGTCAAAAAGTGTCACAGGTATGCTGTAGAAATAATGAATTATTATTAATAATAGCATCTATATTCACAGAAATGAATGTGGTAACTTCAGCTCTCTTGGATGTCCTGTTCTGTCAGGCAGTTCCAACAAAACTGCTCCAAAAACAATTGTGTTTCTCTGTATTGTTGTGACTCATGCATCAAATGGTTATCTGTATTAAATGCACAGTAAACTACTTGACAGCTGTTGACATTATGGGGAATAGGCCTTAGGGGTTTCTTTTTTTACAAACACAATGCAGAGAGAATCACCATCTACACCACGCAGAATGAGGTAATTGGTAACTCTGGTTCAAAAAAAGCATATCATTATAATTCTTGGCTATGACATTAAGAACTTTGTTTTAAGAGAATGACCATTTTGTGTATAATGGTTTTCAGTTCTGAACCTTGGAATTCACTGCGAGGCTTTATGTATGGTACACTAGCTCCAGACAGAACTAATTCACAACACATTGAACATGTGTCCGCAACAAAGCTTGTTATTGTGAGATTAGTTATTTTAGCCATAATATAGTCTCTTATATATCAAACAAGCAACTGTGAATTTGGAATAAATTATTCTTAATTGTTCTTTGCTTTAAATGGCTGCTGCATATGTAAAATTGATGAATGAAGTAAATTTGCTCTATTTGCGTTATTCGGCAAGACATGGTTACATACAGCCCCAGGCACTGGAAGCTTTTAAGCACAGTAACGCCCGAACAGGCATTCTCTGCTGGGTGGGGAGGTTTCTTTCTGTGTGTAGGTCCCTGTAAATCAGGGTTGGCCAAACCTGCTGCTGGAGACCAGCTGTGCTGTAGGTTTTAACCATTTTAACACATGATTATACACCGTATTCTGAAAGCAGCAGCTCAACAAGATCTTCCACAGTTGAATGAAGTGAATGAGTTAGGTTTTATTAGGACTGGAGAGAAAAATGACAGGACAGCAGATCTCCAGGGATAGAGATGGACAGCCCTGGCACAGATTTTCTCTATTCCTCTATTCAAGCAGTCATGCCGGGGGATTTGGAAACTCATTGGTCATTTTCTGCCATCTCCACTCTGTGTCTTTGAATGCTGTAGCCACAGTTCTTCCTTAACCACCAATTATTGTGTCCTAATTCCCTTTCCCCCTTTGGGGCACTCACCCAAAGTTCAAAGCCACTCTACAGTCTACTGTATTTTCCCACTCCCGGTCTGGTTCCTCCCCTTTATCCCAGACCGGGACGTTTTTTTCTTGCTGCTCTTCTTTGCTTTGCAATGATTTTGGTGGGGTACTCTATGAAGATTTTTTTGGCAAATTATTGTAAAAATATGGCATGTGCAGGAAATACAATTTTCAATGGTGGAAATACTTGTATGCTTCATGCTCAATTACAGGACAGGCTAACATGTTTTTCATGTTTATTGCTTTTAAAAAAATAAATACTGTATTCTTGTGATAAACATCGCGCTCTGACAGTTGTGCTGTGGCACTAAACAAAGCTAGCTGCTTGGAATTTCTGAAAAAAATAGTTACCAGTTCTAATACCATTCACCTGCATTTAACTTTGACCTGTTATTGAATCTGTTTTTCCAATTGCAGTGCCTAAGCTTGAATGCTGAGTGCATGAAACTAAGAGACAGCATTTTTGCAACATTGAAACATTATTATGGAGGTATTGTTAGAATGGTAATCGGTTCTGGAGAGTAGAATTGAAGAAGGGAATTACGGCTGCATATATTTTTGCAAAAATTATATTGAAAGCATATGGTTAGATTATTGCAAACATTTAAATGGAAAATTACATTTATTGTGAGTGATCCTGTGACTCTTTGTACTGTTAAACTGTTATACAGTACACCACTGTGTATAAAATTTAGATGCGCTCCAAGCAGCTTGGTTTACAAGCTGTAATGAATTAATTTCCAAACCAAAAGGCACTTGTGTTTTACTTATACTTGGCTTCTATTGTTGTGTTTTTCCATTTTAATTTGACTTACTGCTATTTTCCTCGGTGTGCTCCGATATCCCAGCAGTGATTCACGCACTTCACTGTCTCCAAACAAAACTAACGGGAGTCACTTTGAATACATTGAGGCCTCTTTTAAATTGATTAGAATGGAAGCCTTTATGAACTGCAGTAGTTAAGGGCCTCATTCAGGAACCGATCCTCCGATAAAGTCAGATAAAATATGACATATGGTCCCAAGGCCAGTATTAAAAATCTGTGAATCAAAGAAAAAAAACTGACAGAATTATGATTCCCCAGCACCAAAATCGCAACTCCTGTGTTAAATAGTTTTGCATCCAAAAGTGCCCTAAATGGACATTCATTTATTGGGAGCAATATTACATCAGCGGTAGCTGTAGTTCATGTCCCGCCAACAATGCAGTTACTTATCTGTTTTGGGAAATGGGAATATTTTGTTCGTGCATTGTAAGATTGATGTCCAACATAATTTCGTAACACATATTTTCTAAATGACAGTTGACCTTTGGCTGTATTTATTCTCCCAACTGAGCATGTAATTACCTACAAGAACAAATCAGGTCCTGGCTCTGCTCTGTCAGACCCTTCCTTCCTGTGAGGTACAGTAACTGAAGGAGTAAACACGCAGCCGGTCGTTCTTGCCTCCCTTCAACATCCATGATGGGCAGTTTTCTATGAGAACCCCAGCATCGTCAGAGTTCTGGGGTCTCCACATGTCCAGTAGTCCTCAGCTGTCACAGGTTTTCTCCAGCAACAATTTCAAATGGATGTCTTAATCATCAGAACATTATGTAAGGGTCTGCTAAGATACAAATCAATGAAGGCTTTGTGTTTTGCACGTCAGAATGAATCATTTTCCTGTAGGTCCAGTTCTGAATTTCTTTCTAATTGTTGAAAAGTGTAAAAAAAAATCTACATTATGAAAGAGCGTACATTATGCTGCACATGCAGTATCTAACATTTTAATTCCAAGACTTATGAATAATGGAATATACTTTCCTGTTATGGTTATTCATACCATAACAGGAAAATCTGTTTTGATATTATATATTCTATTCTGCTGAATGCACAATAAAACAATAATTTGATAGTGATAATTTGAACAGTGCGCTCTTGAAGTTGTTGCAGATAACAATCTTTTAATCAAAATGTAAAAATGTGAATCCCTCTAATTAATTGCATGTGAGATATTAATCAGTGATACTGAAATTCTAGAGATTGGACCGACTTTAAACCAACATGTGTTCTAAATGTTTCTGAATTAACATGATTGACATCTTTATAAATCATTAATTCGCCAAAATGCAATCACTTATGAAGGATAACATAATTCATAAAGAATTAACTCCACGAGCAGGTTTTGTGAAGATGGAAAAAACAACGCACTTTGATTTAAAAGTCAGATGATTAAATCCAGGTCCATGTTGAAATGCGGGTCTATGAGTACAAAGCAATCATCTCAGAAAATACAACTATATTTGGCCGATAACAAGCCTGTACAGGTCCAATTTAATGAATAATTGCAGAACAGCCATTTTGAGGGTCACAGCTCCTCAATCAATCCAAGGAAACAAACGCAGTTTGCAACAGTGACTAAGCAGGAAAGTATGTTTTCAGCAACATCTAATGGAAGTCCATCCATTGTTGTACCATTATCTATTATGCTCTGTGAACAACCATTATCAAAACATGTAGACATCCGTCCAAAATTACTAACCCTTTCAATTGAAAATGTACTGATTTTGAAATAAGTGGAAAAGCTATATTTGCTATTTTTATTTTATGTCACATTCTCCCCTCTTTTAAGTTTATTTTTCTTTATGCAGTAGTGTTTAGAAACAGCAGACCAATGCTGAATCTTTTGCAGAGTGACAGTGCTCAACAATAGCAGAATTTGGTAAAACCGAACAAGATTGTTTGGAGCTGAATAAAGTAAATAATTGACTTCAGAAGACATGGTGTAAAGATAAAAGGCAGTTATAATGTTACCGTATAATAATAGACGTGCTATGCTTTCAGCCTACGCGGTGGGTGCATTGCTCGATGTGTGCACTGCTGATTGTTTATCAATAAACATTTTGCCGGACTTAAACAGGTAATTTATCATAAGCCTTATTTGTTGTTTTTCTGGAACCCTATCTTGGCTGTGTGAAGGAATGATGACTGCAGAAACTGCTTCTTGGCCGTCTGGAAACACCGCTGGGAACAGGACGTGCTGTGTATTTCCAGCAGCTGAGCACTGACAGAGCTGCAGATGTACCTTACATTCTATATAGCGATGTTATTAAATAGGTTCATATAGTGCTTTAGTTATAGTGATATAGGGTTATCGTGTAATGATTGTCAACAGGAAATAACTCCTATTGCACATATGCAGATATGCAAGCTGAAATCAAAACAATATTTTTCCTCAGTTTAATCAATTCTTCATAGCCATATGAACATGTCTTAAAGTATATATTCCACAAAATAAAATGAATACTTGTGCATTTTCACACCAAAGTTTTCTTTTCCGGAAAACAAGATTTCCTTAAAATATATTGATTCAAATGTTCGGAATGTGCTTTTAAGAGCTTGTGATTATTTTCTATGTGCTAATGACTTTCTATGTGCTAGTATTATGAATCCTTTATTTATACTAGGAAATTACATAGAGCCCTGATTACAAAAAAGAATGGAGCAGAAGTGTTCTAACAGCCAAAGGTTATAAGAGATAAAGGAATAAATAAATAAGAAGATTGATATCAAAAATATGACAGCTCAAATTCAGTCAGAATATTTAGACCTACAATTACATTCAAAGGCAACCAGGTTCTTGATCAGGGTCCTGAACTGACCCATAGTAATTAAAGCTGCCATGTGTACTGTAATTCACATTAAGCTGCAATGTGTACTGAAATAAAGTACAGTACAGTATATTTCCAGTGGTGAAATGAAAGGTTGAATGATGCAAGGTGGAAGGAACTTCATGCCAATATATCACATCACGTTAAAGCACTGGCACCAAGCTTGCCTCAGCAATCCTCCTTCTGCCAAATGAGAAACAAGAACATTTATGCACAGGAAACCAAGTATAACTCTAGTTTAACAATTAATTTGATCAAAACTTTTTTTTGATCAAATGTTTATATTTAAAGCAGTTTTGATGCAGAACATTTTAAACAAAATTATTTTCTTTTTTCCTGTGTGACTCCCCCATCTTTTAGCTGCAGTGGGGCCAGCCAAACCATATACATTTCTGAGGTAGAGATAAATCAACACTGACGTGTTTCATGTGCAAATTGGAGACACTGTTTTTGGCAGCATGAATAATTAAATACAGATGATTTCCTGTAGATTGTTGCCGTTCCTGGCCATCAGTTGAAATGTGTCCTTCTGTATTAGATATCAAGTGCACAAAAAAAGCTTAGAATTTATTTTCACGTACTAACAACTATACTAGTGTTAACTAGTGTCAACTCTACAAAGAATTATATATGAATTCTAACGGTGATTATATTAGTCGAATATGGACAACATGCCCTCTTTTACAGCACTCAATCTGAGATGATTTTACTCTGAAGAGTTAACCAATGTATGGATATGTGCTTAGCTGTAAAAAATATTTCCCAGATACTATTAAAGGGACAGCTTCCTAAAACAGGTGGTCAGCAGTTGCTGGCTGTGTGCACTCATATGCAATAAATTCCTCTCATTGGCAGCCTTCCTCCTCTCTGTTGGGCTTCACAACACCCAGCAGTGGTCGTTGTGAAAAAACAAAAAACCTTGGCACGTGTTTCCAAGCCGGCCCCGGCCGTCCCTGCCACTCCTGCGGGAGGCCCACAGCTGATTGGATGAGCCAATGACCCAGCCGATTGGATGAGCCAATGACACAGCTGATTGGATGAGCCAATGACACAGCCGATTGGATGAGCCAATGACACAGCTGATTGGATGAGCCAATGACACAACTGATTGGATGAGCCAATGGCACAACTGATTGGATGAGCCAATGGCACAACTGATTGGATGAGCCAATGGCACAGCCGCTGGCCTTCTTTTGTCAGGCCGGGGTTTGAAGTTCTTTTGGCAAGATTGGGTTTTGGTGCAGTGCCAGGGGCAGGGGCAGGGGCAGGGCTGAGCTGGGGGGTGAGCGTGCATGTCAGCAGGCACCCCCAGGCCACTCTGAGCTGAGCACAGACGCTCAACCTCTCCTCCTCTCCCGGCACGCCTCTCCTCAGGCCCTGTGAACAGGCGTGTGCCTGCGCCCGGGTCAGGGTGAGTACGTTTGTGAAACCCACACCGCACCCCCCCCGGCGGCTGTGTTCGGGAACACACAAGCCACGGCGCATATTTTTGATTTTGCAGTATAATATCACTGACCTTTACATGATTAAATCAACAGTTCGTGATGGAAATGTATCCAGTATGACCACTCTTATCCCCGTGTAGCCTAATTATCTGATCCATTTAGTGTTTGCCAGTTTTTAGTGTGAGGTGAGGACAGTAGCCCCCCAGTATGCTTTGTTGTTCGATAGCGGTGTATTCACACATGGTGTGTATTCACACATGGTGCGTATTCCCACATGCTGTAACAGTCAAATACTTCCTCTCATGTGAAACAGTCATGTGATTCCCACGGCAATTACTCACAGCGATTCCCATTTTTCAGATAGGAAAGTTGCCGCGAACTTTGTAATTAAAATGATGAATTTCCCTGAAGTTATGAAATTGCGTGTGTATGAAGTTTGTCAGAATAGTTAAGCTTGCAGCTACAGTTTATTCTTCCAGAGCCCCATGGCTCCATGAAGACATACTCCGTGGTCATTTAGGGCAGGGAAGAAAAGAAACAGAATGCAGTTGAGTTTGATGTCAAGTCTTCTGTGCCAGACTCTGTGTTGCGGGTTGGAAATGCATAGTTCGCCGAGTTTGATGCTGGTCGCTGCTACACTTCCACAAAACGCTCACAGTGAGAATGGCTTAGCCATCTGTAAAGAAAAAAGTAGCTCTCTGTCAAGTCAACGCTTATACAAGCCAGGGCCACAGTCTATCTACGGAGACCATTTTTAAAAGTTCTGTTCTTGTTTCATACCTCCAAACCTTATTCTGTATATTTGTCATCATTTTGTAACATGACTCTTGCGAAATGATTAGTAAGTGTGTCAAAGCAATGTTTTCAGCCTATGAGTCCATTTACGATGAGTTTAAATTATGCCTTCTTCCCCAATTTCGAATGGTGAACATATAGCATGTCATTGCCGAGACATTGACCCGAGGATGGGGGGAGGGTGTTCATGTTACCCGTCACAACAGCGGTATGCGGGAGATCATTTGCTGAACACACAACACGTCAAGCCTCGAAGTTGACGTGTGACGGCAGCAGAAGCCAATAAGTACAATAAATACATTTAATAAATGCCTAATAAAGTGGTCGCTGAATGTGCAAAAGTTTAATGTGCAAGCTCAGTCTTTTTATGCCAGCGATGCCAGTGAGGCCAGGGGCTTTAAGAAGAGTTCAGTCGTTTTCACAGAGCAATATGGCCGAGAAATGCACAAGATGACAGTTGAGAAACTTTCCAATCTGCAGTCAGCCAGATTTAACCGCGCCTTAAAAATGCATTTGTTCCAATACAGTGGTAAGAGTGGGACATTCTGCACCCACTGTGTATTTAAAGAGGCACAGTATCAGTCGTTCCTGAAGGCGGAATATTTCATCTGACAACCTCCAAACTTTGCTTAACACCTCGTTCACCTTTCTCTCCCTCTCCCTCCGTATCTCTCTCTGTCAATCTCTTTTTGGCATTCCTCTGATCCGGGGAGCGCATCTGTGTACATGGAGAACGTATCTTGTGAGAACAAGTTCAGCCCTTCAACCCGTCTCCTTAATTCAATGACCGCATACACCCTGGGAGTTTCAGCTTGACAAAGAACAAGCTGCACATCCATACCTTGTCTCTGAATCAAAGTGAACACCCAAAATGTCTGTTTGCACAGATGGTTTGCAGTTGCAGGACACAGCTTGTTTGTATTATTCAGAGTAAACAAGGAGGGGTGAACAGACAGATGGTTAAGTGAAAACTGGATGCCTTTAAATAATTTCATTTCATTAGTTTGACAGCAGTTTTTAAACATCTAATAGTGGATATCTCAAGGACAGACAGCTGTACCACAAACTGAGCATAACAGGGTATCCAATGGTGGGTGCAATTCACCTATAAAAAAAAAAGACTTAACCTTGTATTATATTGAGCAGATGCTGTAGAGTGTAAAACTGTGAACTGGTAAAAACTGGTGAGATCTGGATCACAGTAATGCATTTAACAAACTTTATGCCTGTCGTACATGTATTAGGCATGTATCCCCTGAGTCATGGCAGGAACAAATGTATTTAATTGTTTTAACATAAAACAAGTTCCTTGGATGACCCATGTCCCCTACAGGAGACACAAATGCAGGGTCTTACGAGGATAGGGGGAAGGGGTGAGGTTGACATGCGGCAGAAATAGGTAACAGTGATTATGACACTGTGCCATATTCCTCAGAATCATCACCCCTTAAAATATAATTTGCTTGCTTGGTTATTAACCTGGGCTGAAATATTTGTTTTTGTGTAGAAATTTAGTTCTGTGTTACTAGTCTTCTCTGCCTTCCCTTGCTTATTTGTTCAAAATGACTGACAAAATGAGTCACATACTGAATTCACTGGGGGGAAAATGTACCCTGTTGTGTTGTTATTAAGCACGACTGACCTGGTCAGCATGTTCAATCCGAACATTCCTACTTCTAGAATTCTCTTCCCTTTTTTCCAGCTTTGATGAACAAAACAGCATCTGACACTACTTCTGAAATGAATTCAACCTACTCTTAATGTACTGTACATATGTTTCAAGAAAGCCACCAGGGATCCTGGAAACTGATTTAGAGGTTGCTGACTACAATGCTGACTCAGATATTCTAGTGCTGGTGAAAAAGTAAGGTTCTTAAATATAACTTTGAGAAACCATTAGGGTTGTTGTCCAGGATTAGTATTTGGATAATATTTACAATGCCATTCTTAATTCAGAAGCAACAGAGTTGATACAAGTCATAGAGGAAATAAATGTACACTCAGTGATGACTTTATTTGGTGAAATAACACTTGATAATGATAATGAGAAACAAGCTATCGCATCTGTTTGACACTTGGACAATGAAAGACTGTAAAACAGGATTAAATCTGTTAAGGGGAAATTTATAAAACAATGCACTATATCACGGGCATCCCTGTAAATCACGATCTAGTTCCCCACTCAATACAAGCTGTTTTCCCACTTGTGTGGACTCACAAACAAATGGGACACAAGGGACCAGGAGGAAATGGTGTAAAACGTACAGTCATACAGTCTTTCACCCTGATTATCCTCACAGAGCAGCCGTGCTGCAGAGCCGGTCAGTGGAACAAATGAAGCTATGGCCAGTGAAGTAAAGATAATGGAAAGAACAGAAAAGGATAGCTAAAGAACATAGGCTTTCAGCATAATACACGGCAGGGGAATCGGTGAAGCCCACACAAACGCCCGAAGGCACTTCTCATTTCCGTCCTATGGATACAGTATGTAATGATCAATCAATCCACACATAACGATGCCAGTTTCCATGAGACAATACATAATAGATCATTTGTATTATGGACATATATTGTCTTCAGTATTTTCAAATGCAGGCATGTGATGCACACATTTACAATGCCAATAAAATATCAAAAAGACCAAAGAACGAGCAAGTGGGAAAAAAAAAAGAAATTCAAAAATGAGAGGCTTGAACCAATGAATGAACTGAATATTTACAATTCAGATACATGAAAATGAATCAACGTTAAGGTATAACAGCAGGTGGGCTTTCGATACTGTATCATCTTACACAGCTTGAAAACACTGTATATACTGTAGAATACTATGCCAACAAATCCTACTGGACCCTATTGCATAAGTCTGTTCCAGAGATTCATCGTGATATATAGTGCTATGGACACATTATATACTTCTCGTTAAAGGCTGTTTTACAGGTAGCAACATATCTTTCTCCTGTTGTATCGGTGTCAAATGACAAACGACGAATACGCTGCAAGACAAAGTGCCCCGTGGGTCAACATATGATCGATGCCAAATGAAAATACTTCAGAGTGCTGACTGCAATGCACACTGAATTCAGCTATGATGGTAACCAGTTCCAGCATGTGCTAAATGAGATCTCAGTCAGTCAAACTCAAAAACAGGCACTGAGTAATTTATAACTCAGCAGACTGGCCTCAATTCATTGATTTGCATACAGTATTGCACATCAATTTTCCGGTACCAACGAGTCCTTTCTGCCACAAACTATGCTGGATTTTCCATTTCAGAGAACACCTGTTACTTAGATTGGTTGGTTTGAATAAACAAAGACAAACTGATTCACAATTAAATCGACTGGTTTACACAGTAATCAGCAAGACTAATTCACACATCTGTAAATCAGAATCCAGGAATAACCAAATGAGGTTTAACTCACAACTTGCCCTCAATAAAAAACAGATTTCAGGAAGAAAAAAGGCGAGTCACATTACTGGATGTTTTATAAGTGGGCTGGATATCCTCCAAAGCTTCAGTCATATACATCTTATCCAGAGCAACTTAAACAACTCATAGCATTTGGATTCACTCCATTTCTACCCACAGCCGGATATGATGGGTAACTCCACCACTTTTATCCTGAACACTCGGGTCTTCCATAAGCTCAGGGCATTAATACAAACGGTGCCTCCCCCTTGTCTGACCTCATTACGCCCCGAACCACATCGTAAACATTTCTTATCGTTTCCGCAGTCAAGTTGTCTCCTAAGGTATACTGTATCTCTGCGTGGAGTCAGATACCATTTCAGCTTTAAGGACAAGCGCTTCAGCACTTACATATGCAATGAAGTGCTAGTACAAGTAATGCAAAAGGAAAGATCTGGAGAAATACTTCAGTGGCAATTGACTAGTTTAAGGAAAGTGCATTTAAGAATGCTAATTATTTGATTGATAGATCACAGGAGTATAAATTACGCACTTAATAAGCAGCAGTGGTGTCACCCTTTCACAGTGCATCAAAACAAACAGGCTTTATCACTCTTAACTCTCCCCTCCAACCCTGGTCTATTAGCTGTGCTATTAGAAGTCCTCAGGTTGTTCAGGTTGGTCATTAATAAAATACTGTGTTATTCTCAAAATGGTTATCAAATTTCCAAAGCAGGAGAACTAAAACAACCAAACAAAATTTATTTTAATACATGGACAACACATTCATTGTGTACTAGTTATTTTAAATATATATTTATTTTTAAATGTGCAAACACAGCCGTGAACAACATAGTAGGCGAGAGCAAATATCGATATTTTAATCCATAATTTGGCACACCTGATTCTACAAATTAGCAGCTCAAGAACATCATTATATATTACATTAATGGCGTTTGGCAGACGCTCTTATCCAGAGTGATGTACAGTTGATTAGACTAAGCAGGAGACAATCCTCCCCTGGAGCAATGCTGGGTTAAGGGCCATACTCAACGGCCCAACAGCTGTGCGGATCTTACTGCGGCTACACCGGGATTAGAACCACAGACCTTGAGGGTCCCAGTTATGTACCTTAACCACTATGCTACAGGCCGCCCAATCATTCAACAGCTAATATCTTTAGCTGTTGAATGAGATGCACTTTTCGGGTAGGAGTGAAAATGTACAGGACAGTACATCTCCAGCAGCAGGACTGGGAACACTGTTCTAGCACTGTTCATTCCGCTGTCAACTCTCTCTGATAATAACCTCATTTGGTCACATTCCTCCTTTCCTCTCCCTTTCTTCTTAGCTGCGTATTCTGCCAGAGTAAACACTTTTCACTATTGCAAAGTAGTGTAGGATTCTCCTCAGATAAAATCCTTTCGCAAAAAATAGAAATAAAAAATGCAATGAACTGCAAAACCATAAACAAGAGCACTTTGCTTTTCCTAATGGATGCCGTTATGCTTCACCTATAACTTTTGGGAGTTCCAACAACTGTGCCAAAATGTATAAAATGTAGCTTTATAAGAACCTATTAATAATATTGGAAGGTAAACTGTGCTTAAACACAACAAACTCCTTAATTGCATGATCCAAGTCTTCAGGTCCCGGGCCAGCTCAGTTTCAGTGTAATGCATACAGTTGTACACTGGGATAACAACTGTGGCTGGTATGTGTTTTTCCATTATTACTTTCAGCTACCCTCAGCTCTAATAATGGGTAATTTTGTCTTTTACAGCAAATCTGCATTTATCTCTGTTGGTATTTGTACACTTTGGCATGCACATCACTGCTCAGAAACAAACACTTAGGTTAGACAGTTTTCACGGCAAAGTGGAATATATTGTATATAATGTATGCAAGGGGTTTGGTACAAGGAAGTCATCAGTCCATGTTCACACCTTAAAAGCAGTCTGTTCAAAAGCACCCAGGCATGACACGACCAGGAACTAAACAAGACAAATCAAAAGGAAAACAAAAGAAACTCCAACGAAAACAGGGGAGGAAAGCGAGAAACCTCCCAGTCATACCAAAATAATAACACTGGGTGAGACTCATAACAACAAGGAGGAGAGTATAATCTCTCTGCAGTGCCAAAATAAAGCAACCCACCAACACTGGGCGAACTCGTAACAACGAGGAGGAGAGTATAATCTCTCCGCAGTGCCAAAGTAAAATAACCCACCAACACTGGGCGAAACTCGTAACAACGAGGAGGAGAGTATAATCTCTCCGCAGTGCCAAAGTAAAATAACCCACCAACACTGGGCGGAATTCGTAACAACGAGGAGGAGAGTATAATCTCTCCGCAGTGCCAAAGTAAAATAACCCACCAACACTGGGCGAAACTCGTAACAACGAGGAGGAGAGTATAATCTCTCCGCAGTGCCAAAGCAAAGCAACCCCCTAAAACTGGGCGAACTCGTAAGAAACGAGGAGAAGGAAAAGCAAAGTCCTAGCTAAAGCTGAACTAAGGAACGCTTCCAGTACCCACACTAAGGAGCTCAAAGGAAACAAAAAATAACAAACATAAAGGGGTTTGACAATAACCGCAAGGATATTGTCAGGAACACAATAGCGAGAGAGAACGCTGTAGCACCGACTTCGGGAAGTGGCAAAAAGACACTGAAGCACCGAGCTACAGCCAGAGAGCGTATAAGTAGCCCTCCCACAGCTGGAGTGAATGATGGTAACGAGTGGGAGGGTTGACAGGTACACGCCCTCTCGGCAACTAAAGGAAAATCGGAGAAAAAGGACGATAGCGTCCCCACCGTGAAACTAACACCCAGGCAGTGTTAGTTTGGACAGATTTGGACAGACAGATTTAGGCATTTCTGTAACTATACATAGGCAATGGCGTCATTTTTTTTAAACATGAAATGATACACTGTATCCAATGGTGTTTTTTTTTTTTTTTTACAAATCATATCTTATGACATTTGGAGAAAAGTACACTATGCCCTGGATTCCATGCCACAATTCACAATGAGTTAAATTATGTGCAAATGGCCAAATGTTCCCTATCTTATTTGTTCTGACTCAGCCAATCTCTATTTAGACCGGTTTTCTATCATCTGTAGCCAGGACAGAAGAGCTAAGCCCTGATTCAACAGCACATTTATGCAGCAATCAGCATCTGGGTGCTGATGAACTGTTATCCTTCCACGCTAGAGTCCCCCTGTTCACCAGCTGCCATATGTAGTTTGACCATGGTTCAGCCGTGTTCTGTTTGTCAGGCAATGAAAAAAGCCTTTAATATCCCACCCTGCTTTTTGTTTTTAAATATAGAATATCAGATCGAGTAAGGATAAAATAATAATAATTATTATTACAATTACAATTATTTTAAAGTTGTGGCATCGGTGATCAATATTATGTTTGGGAAATGGAATGAAACACAAAGTAGCAGATCAAATGTGTTTGGTGATATACTGGAAATAATGTTTATAATCTGTTAACAAACAATTAAAACTGAAAAGCTTGGGAGTCTTTTCCTATCTATTATACATTGGTGGCTTTCTTTGACTTGAGCCACGTTGGGCTCTGAGACATTTACAAGAGTAATGACAAATGGAGATGGAGCCAGTTGAAAGAGAGCACTTGGAAAAGTAGTTGCGCTTAAAAGCGTAATGTAATATGATCGTGTTTATTGAGCAGCATTATCATTAACTGTGAAGGAGTATCCTTCTCCTCACTTTCCTGTTTCTTTTTGAGGATTATCTTGCAGGAAAACCAACATATGAAATGGAAGGAAGGAATTTCTTTCAATAAAGATAATAATAAAAAAAATATATATATATATTGTTTTTTGCCTGATCCCAGATTCAAATTGCGGCCGGAGGACTGAAGAACACTGGCTCTATATAATGACTTTGTCTCCATGGGGCTTTCACTCAACAGTGTGCTGTGTTTTCTTTATAAATTCTCCTGTTAAATTGCAAGTTGCTCTTGTTCATCTTGCCCCTCCTGTTGGAGTATATATACAAGGCCTGCAGTCTTATGTTTTTTTTTCGTTTTTTGAGAGAGAAATCTTTCCTTGATAAAACGATGTGTAAAATATCACTGAAATTATTGTGCGACTGTGTTTTGATAGCAGCTCAACTCCAGACCATAATAAGCGTGTGTGCTGGCATATCGAGCACCACACACAGGCCCGAGGAAAACCTTTTTCACACACATATTCAAAGCAGGGACATTAGTTCTGTTGATGCAGGAGATTAGTGGGGGCATATGATGATGATAACAGTCATGATAATTGCAGTTTAAAAAGAATCTGTTTTCATGCCTTTTCCAGAGAAAGACCAGGGTTACTCCCCATCAACCACACAGACAAATCCGCCCCCTCAGAGCAGTTTTACATTCAGCCCACTGCTCAGAGAGCTGCTCTTGTGTTTTTTTTGTTGCTTGTTTACATATAGGGGTTATACACTCACTGAGCATGTTATAAGGTTGACCTGTACACCAGCTTATTAATGCAAATATTTAATCATGTGACAGCAACCAAATGCACAAAAGCATGCAGACATGGTCTCAAAGTTCACCTGTTTTTCAGACCAAATGTCAGAATCCGGAAGAATTGTGATCAATGTGACTTTGACTTTGAGATGATTGTTGGTGCCAGACAGGGTGGTTTGAATATCTCAGAAACTGCTGATCTCCTGGGATTTTCACGTACAACAGTCTCCAGCGTTTGCAGAGAATGGCGCGCAAAAAACATGAGTCAGTGGAGAATGGCCAGACTGGTTAAAGCTGACAGGAAGGTGACAGGAACACAAATAACCACAACTGTGGTATGCAGAAGCGCACCTCTCATCATGCATGTGTCAAACCACTTAAGTGGGTAGGTTGCAGCAGCAGAAGACCAAAAAGTCTAAAAAATAAGTCTAATACATTCCTAATAAAGTGAGTGTGCATGTATGCATACACATGGAAGGAAATTCTCTTCTGCCTGTTTATTGCATCACCTTCCTAAGGCTCACCTTGTTTGAAATGACCTGGTATCTGATTTATACATTTGGGCACTCAGCGACCAAATCACAGTTACAATAATCAAAATGCAGATGGATTTGTAAGACTTGCCGTATTATCTTTGGGAAGTAGCTTAATAATTAATTGTGGATTCATAGTGCCACGCACTGGAAGGAGCTATGTAGTCATTGCTTCTTTGGATTAAACATCCATCCATCCATCCATTATCTTAACCCGCTTATCCTGAACAGGGTCGCAGGGGGGCTGGAGCCTATCCCAGCATACATTGGGCGAAAGGCAGGAATACACCCTGGACGGGTCGCCAGTCCATCGCAGGGCACACACACCATTCACTCACACACTCATACCTACGGGCAATTTAGACTCTCCAATCAGCCTAACATGCATGTCTTTGGACTGTGGGAGGAAACCGGAGTACCCGGAGGAAACCCACGCAGACACGGGGAGAACATGCAAACTCCGCACAGAGAGGCCCGGCCGACGGGGATTCGAACCCAGGACCTCCTTGCTGTGAGGCGGCAGTGCTACCCACTGCACCATCCGTGCCGCCCCTGGATTAAACATTCACATCTAAAATTAACTGCTCCATAAATTACCAAAGATATATCTGCCAAATAAAATTTCACCGTAGCTTTTAATATATATAATGGCCTGCAAATTCAATAAATTTTTTCTTGGTAAATGGTCATTTTTTACCGAGTGTCTAATTTCAAGGGTTTTGCATAATGACATTCACAGCAGGCTTGATGCCATGTTTTGCTTTAACATGCAGCTCACCTCACCCAAACGGCAAGCGTACAATACCAGCAACTCACAGCCATATCATTACAGAGAGCATGCACAAACATGGACTTTCAGGAATATTTGAAATTCATCACTTTTTCTGCCAACCTGCCAATCATCTCAACACCAAGCATTCCAGTATCATCTGTTTACTGGCTAAAGGGGCAAACAGTGTCTGACCAATCATAATATATCTCTCCATATTAATACATATTTCTGTTAAAGTTGTCACAGTTTCAGAACACTATCATTACATAACATTACATGTGATTTGGCTGATGCTTTTATCCAAAGCGACTTACAGTTGATTTAGACTAAGCTGGAGACAATCCTCCCCTGGAGCAATGCAGGGTGAAGGGCCCAACGGCTGTGTGGATCTTATCGTGGCTACACCGGGGATAGAACCACCAACCTTGCAGGTCCCAGTCAGTTTTTTTGCATTCATTCCATTTGTAACAGTGCAATTTTCAATCACTATGGTAATAGGATATACAATTTGAAAGCGTTAAAACTCAAGGTTCAATCTGTATGATCTATCTTAAGATGCCATTGCTTTAGCGACGACAGTTCCTTATTTTGTAACATGTGGTGTGGCAAAACAAGCGTGGGGGGACCTCGTCTTCTCTGCATTTTGGAAATCCGTATACTACATGAAATACGATAATGTCAGTGTCCTTTTCACGGCAAGGGTCCAGTAAACCAAACGTATAATAATGCAATTCTAAAAACGTGCTAACTCGGAGAAGCATTGATAGAATGTTCGTTGTTTTCTTAGAATTTCTCTGGAGGAAATATAATTGTAGTCCTTTTTGCCCCTGCATACTTCTAGAAAAGTACTGTACATTTGAATGCTATAACCTACGTTTTGTATGGGCTCTCTGGAACAAGATTAGCCCAGGTACACACTTCTGTGACCAGTACCGGTAATCCTGTTGCACAATAAAGGTGTGAACTTCAGCTGAACCTACAGTAGAACCGGCTAGTGGTATGGTATTGAAGTAGCAACTGAGAAGCATTTTAGCTAATGCCATTACATTTCCAATAGTGTATAGTTCATTTAGGCTTTTATAAATCAACAGCATTTTTTTTGCCTGTGTAAGGAAACAGTGGCATTTTCAATACACACGCTGAGACTGTTACGCTTCGGCAAAAACTGTTCTTGAGATTTCATGGCCAAAAAGGTTGATGATTTACAACAAAATTGAGAACTTCCTTTGGGGGACTTCCAAGGAATCTCTCGCCTGACTAGCCTCTTGAGTATTCTCGAGTGAATTTTTCTCAGGAAGACAGTGAAAACACCTTTGGCTCCATAAGAGAGGGCTTTTTTTAATCATTGTGTGTGACCCCATTTTATATCAGTGATCATTGAAATAAATTCTCAAAAATGAGTTTTATTATTCAGTATGCTTATAAATAAGGAACAAGAATGCTCTTGAATAAAACATAGCACGTGAAATTGTGGAATGTGTTATTGATGGGGGTTTGCTATCTGAGGCGAGCACAAGGAGAGGGAAAGGTAGGGGGAGAGTGACAGGCAGGGGAAGAAGTGTTTATACTTATAGTCAGCAAAATACAGTATTTTAGATGTCATGAGACCCATATCGTTTAGTTTCCATGTGTCCTTTTGGAAAACCTCCTAGTCATAGTAGCTTAGAAAATTTTTTTTGGTGATATTGTCATCACGTTTTTTATGGGATTTGCCCGTTGTTTTGGCTGTGGCTCCATTACAATAATCTGTCCACTGAAGAACAGAAAAGCTTTTCAGTGTTTGAACTTTTGTAACTTTGATTTAGTAATACTAGTAGTTCAAGAATAGTTGGCATTTTATTTTGGGTATGTCGTTTTCAAGCTTGTGTTAAGAAAAGGGGTGATATTTAAAAGGTTAACATATTATTGATATGGGTATTCAAAATGCCCTCTACTTTTGAGGCCCTGATGAGTATATCCCATAGAGTTTCTTATGGAGTATAGGCTCCAAGGGACCTTGTGGTGTATATGCCAATGTATATCCTGTAAATTGTTAGAAGGACTTTTCCTATGTGCATGCTCCCACATGGGAAAATCCATTTTCATAGTAAAATGAATTGAATCAATCTTGAATTCATGATTCGATCATATTTAATCATATTTGATAGTACTTTATGAAATTAATGGATACAAAAATACAAGTTCTGAAAATATTAACACCCATAATAGATTTTATTTGCACACTTGTTTCAAAGGTGAAGTTTGTAGCAAAGAACGTGTGAAGCACTGTGGACATCAGGAACCAATAAAATGCTTTTTCAGAAAGGTTTTAAAAACCATAGAGGCTGCAGAACATACGTTACATTTCAGAACAAGCAACAAAAACCAAAAGAAAATGAAAAAAAACGTGAGGGAAGCATTAACCTCTGAAAGAGCACAACTTTACACACAACAATTGTGGCAATTGTCAAGATATGTCATTTACAGAGAGCACTTTAAAGTCGCCAAGCATTGTTTATTTAATCTGAAAAGTAGCATTCTGAACTAGAATGCAAGCACCATCAAAATCATGATTTTTTTTTTGGAATCTGTCATGCAGAGGTAAATGCCCCAAGCTGCCCCATAAACCTTTCTTCCCATGTTGCAAATAAAGTCATTTACAGACATGCACTCCTTAGTCTCATTTCACTTGCTGTTCCCTGCTGATCTGTATAATATTAATGATGGCAAACACACAGACATACACACACACACAAATAGCTTGCATAGGGCTTCCATATGTTACTGGCTGATTCTGGACCACGTTTTTGTACCAGGCTTTTCATTTCATGTAGAGATGTACAAACACCGATATTCGCTTTCACAAAGATTGTTGCTTTAATTGTTTTTTATTTCTTATTTAATTTAATGAGTCTCGTGGATTCACAACCAGTTCTCTGTCGAGCAGAGTGCCCCGTGGCTCTCCTGATGTCCGATGATCCCAGCTCCTCATATTGGTGATGTCAGGGTGTTGTGTTCTGCCCCCGCTCACTGGCGGGACCCTCTTGTTCGTCTCCGGGTGCCAGCTGTAAAACAGGGAGGAGGATACGGTCACCTGCTGCAATCTCATCAAATGAATAATATGTTACGTAATATAATAATGTGTTATATAAGAATGTGTTGAAATGGTTTCGTTGCTGGAAAACGCAACGTGTCCTCTTCTGAATCCTTCCCTAAAAACCCTGAAATTTATTTAAGGCCGTTTTCAATTTGCTGCAACGACAACGACAACAACAACAACAATAATAATAATAATAATAATAATGATAATAATGCCGTCGGTAATTTTTACTTTTAACTTTTCTGCCTTGGACACGTCTCGTTGTGCCTCCTGCAGTAAACACAAAAGAAGAGAATTGACAATCACGACCAAGCTGTTAAAGGGGCAGTACACAGAAAATTTTAATGAAAGTATGTTTCCAGTTATCTCTCCATCCAGATCATTTTGCAGAGATATAATTTTCTAGCTTTGATAACTTTTTTTAGATGCAGTTCACTGTGCTATAATGGACTTATATGGACCTAATCAATGTGCCAAGAGCTGAACAGCAATGTTACTTTCACAAATATACCTACAGTGCTAAAAAATATTTTTATCACATTTTAATTGAGGAATCTTTCTTCTCGTCAACTGTGTCTGTGCAAGCAGAAGCACACCGAAGCACACCAATATTCTGGGGCAAAATGTTGATTGTTTTGATTAGTTTTTTTGCCAACTGTATACTGCATGTGGCTTGAGTACCGAAACAAAGTACAGGTAGTCGTCCGTAATTGGTTTCCGACCGACCGGTCGCAAGTGGAACTGGTCGTAAGTCGGCCTATGTTATAATTACCTTACATATATTATACTGTGTAATGATATTATAATCATCTTTAAGTCATATTTTATCAATATTTTCTTTGTTCATTATTGTTATAACCATTGTATCACCAGTCTTAGTACTGTTATCATCTTTTTACATATTACAGTCGCGGTCGTAAAGGCGAATGGTCGTAAGTTGCATAGGTCGTAAGTCGACGACTATCTGTACATGTTAGCCAGCATTTGAGAAATTGTGCCAAGGCAATGTAGGAACTCCATTAGCTCGCAATGTGAAACTATGAAGAAGACATGGACACTCTGTAATGCCGGTGTGCTTCACTGGTAACTTCTGCTCGCACGGACACTGTCGGCAAGTTCCGGCAGTAGAATAAATAATTCTTGATTAAAACACACATTTTTGAGCTTTGATCATGTTTGCTAATAACTGTGGCATTATAATTGGAAAGAGATATTGCAGCTGTTGAGTTTTTCCAATGTAAATTTTCAGTGCATTGTTGACCAGGCCTTGACTGATCCATAGAGGTCCAAGGTGAACCTCATCAAGGTGAACTGCATGACTAGGACATGCAAAGTCGGTGGTTTGATCCCCGGTGTAGCCACAATAAGATCCGCACAGCCATTGGGCTGTTGAGCAAGGCCCTTAACCCTGCATTGCTCCAGGGGAGGATTGTCTCCTGCTTAGTCTAATCAACTATACATCACTCTGGATAAGAGTGTCTGCCAAAATGCTGTTAATGTAATGTAATGGATGGATAGATAGTACTCTGGAGACGCATACTTTAATTTCATTTACGGATGAACTGCCCCTTTAACCTGTCACGTAAATGAAATTCCTGGGCCTTGATTCACAAAGCAGGATTACTGAGTTAGCTGGATAATGGTAAAAACTGGAACCCACCCAAATCTGGAACATGTACTAAAGTAAAAAGCTAATTATCCAGTTATCCAGCTAAGTAATCAGTAATGCTCTTGTACAATTGTAAAATACCCCCCCCCCCCCCCCCCCCCGGTCAGGTTACTGACCTTGGATGACTCTGGCTATTTCTTCTGTGTCTCTCTCAATGGCTGAAGGGTTCCCCTCAATGGTGGTGAACTGGGAGTAGCTGGTCCCTGAGGAACAGGACGCAGAAGAGTAGTGTTAACCAAATACAATCAAGAGCCATGATATGAGAAATCGTTATTGTTCTAGACATTGTACTTAATAACTAGAACATGAAGCGCTGTCATTTGTTTTGTTATTTTTAAGAAGGGTTAGCTTTTCTGCAATGTAAAGCTCTATTGTTACACACCAGTTATTTTCCAGTCCCTATACCTCATACAAGATCAGGCATGGATAAACATTTCCTAAAGTGGAGAAATGCCAAGATATACTCAACAAGTCTAAAGCTGAAAGTAGCATTTATGTGGATTTTTGCCCTTTGCCATCACATTTGCCATTGTTATGTGTTACAGTTTTTGTATTTTGTTTTGAATTCTTTCTTTATTGCGTTCAGCAGTGCGATAGAAGACACGAAGCACAGAATGTCTGCTTTTCGTCTTCTCTCTGGTGTACCATGAAGAGGAGTTATAGATTATCCACGCCAGCACATATTCAGAAACAGTCTTTGTTTCTTTCTAGTCTAGCCTGTAATCAGTCTCGTTGAGAATCTGCAAGCTTTCAGCAAAAGATACACAATCTGCACACAGTATTTCATAAAAATCTTTAGTTGTTTTTTTAATACTTGTCGGGGATGGGGAACTAATCAGCTCATGATTTAATCTATTGTATTTCACATGCATCACATGACCTCATCCCGAGTCCCACCCATTCGTTCCATGACTCTACCCATGACTGACCTTCCTCCAGAAGCCTCTTCAGATCCGCCTCACTCTCCACATCACCTGTGAAGACAAAGACCGTTAATCATCGGGTTACTCATTCTTTACTATATAATAACACAACATATCTCAGATTCTATGACGGTTCTGATACTGATCTCCAGTGGATATTTGCTGGGACCTCGTTCAATCTAACTTCAGTGTGTTCTCCCATGGCTAGCCTTTCACGAGCATATATTAGCATTTTTTTGTAAGCACTATTTTAAATTCTCAAAAAATAGAATTTTTGCTCACAGGTTTCTGTGTACATATAACGGGGCATAGTCATTTCTCAGTACATGCCCATACAGGTGTTTCACCCAAAATCAAAATCTAACATTCCAGCCAGGAACCAGGTTGAAATTGGAACTGTCAAGTCTCAGTTGAATGCCACATGTAATGAGTGCGCTTGAAAAGTAAAATAGTAAAATAGTGGGAATTAGTGATGTGTGGCTTTTGCTGAATACCTGCGATGACTTTGGTGAATTGCGTGTAGTTTGGCTCTCCTTCGATGACTCTTGTCACCTTGGTAATAGTTGGATCTCCTTCAACGACCTTTGTGATCCTGGTAACAGTTGGCTCTCCTTGAATGACTCTTGTGACGTGGGTAAGGGTGGGATCTCCTTCAACGACCTTTGTGATCCTGGTAACAGTTGGCTCTCCTTGAATGACTCTTGTGACGTGGGTAAGGGTGGGTTCTCCTTCAATGACCTTTGTGATCCTGGTAATCTCTGGTTCCCCCTGAATTACCCTAGTGAGCGTGGTAACTTCTGGGTCTAAAAAATAAACAAGGTTAGAGATATTAGAGTCCAGCTTAAGAAAGGCAATAAAGCAATAATATTACAATACTCTTCAGCCGGAATGTCCTACGTGCATTGCTTGCTGAAAAGTGGTGGTATTCAGGTCACGTGGTGCGGAAAACCATGCAGCAACACGCCATAAACAACAAGGGGGTGATACAGAAGAACATCTTTCAGCATGCCTTGTTCTCCACACACTGAGTTCTCAGGCACTTTAAGAAACGTGAGACTCTACTTGGACTGAGAAATGTATAACATAAGTAGCCCCCAGTCCATAAGCAAGTGTTGTGTTTCTGGAATGAACATCAAAGAGAAGCTTTCAGCAGTGCTAAAGAGATTCAGCTGATGGACATTTATGGCCCCGTTCTGGTTAATTTCTGGTTGTTCTCAACCAGAAATTAAGCTAACATATGTATTTCTTGTCGTGTGACTTGCTAGTAGTTGCGCACCACAAAGTGTTATAATTCCATGATATGCAAAACACAGTCATTACTTTCTTCTGTGACATAGCGATAGGTAGTTTTTGAGTTAATACTGCAACCTTCAAATAATTGTTTATACAGAGAAACAAGGGACATCCTCTGTTTATATGAATGACAATAATAAAAAAATATTAAGATGTGAACGGAGGCAAGACAACTACCACCAAATTCACATCTGGGTTCTGAGGACAGGCAATTAATGTCCAGCTCTAGATGACTTTAAGCATTGCTGAAAGTATAGACTATAGACACAACTATAGTGAATACACTACACGAACATTGGCAACCAAGATGGCCGCCACAGGCCAGTCACTTGGCTGTGCGGTGAACCCACAAAAGTTTAAGCGGTGAGCGTCAGCCTTGTTCAGTGTGGTCACCAGGAGCACCCGAGCAGGTGCCCAGCCCCTCGATACCTGGGAGAGAACGGGAAGACCTTTGCCCAGTCGTTGTGCGATACCTTTTTTTCTGTGTTGTCAGCTGCAAATCTGGATATACAGTACAAAATCACACTCGCAGTGGTGTCTTCATCACAACAGGTCGTTGGATCAAATACGCACAGCGTATGGTACTCATACATTGTTGGTGGTGGTGGGAGGGATTCATAGTATTATCAATTGCATTATCAGACCAGTTGAGCTGAAATGGTTCATATACACACACACACACACACACACACAATTCACAGTACAAATTTGCAAAGTAATGCAACTACTGTATTTGCAAATAAATACAGTCGTTGCATTTTTATTTTCTCCAGAACAATTGGGCAAGTTCACTGATCATAAAAATCACCTTACCAAAGGACAGTTATGGAGTAAAAAATGTTGATTAAGAAAAGCACACATATAATAAAACCACAGCGAGTATCGGAAGGTTCAATAACAGAGAAGAAAGAGCCTGATAGGAGTGGTAACCAAAACGCTGATCTGTTTCTGTTCTTTATTTTTCTGTAAGATGGTAACCATACAATCTTGAAATGAGTCCCTGTCATAAAACCTGATAGGAATGCTCACATATTACTGTACAAAAACATGTAAGAATTAAAAACCGGATGCCTGCTTAAAATAGGCTCTATAATTACTCCTCCTACAACTACTCCTCCTATCATCACTGGTGTGTTTCTAACCACAGTATACTGGAAATATATAAATATATACATTGTACTTTGTTGATTTACAGCACAATGATTATCTTGTGCCTTTGGTGTTTTACCTGTTTCGATGACACGGGTGATAATTCGCTCTGGATATTGAGAGAGAGAGAGATAGAGGGAGAGAGAGAGATCACAAAAAAGATCACTTATCTGTCTGTCGAACCAGTGTTCAAAAATCGGAACTATTGCATCAGGTTTGAAAAATAAATGCACTAATAAATTAATGAATTTTGATGAAATAAATAAATGAATAAAAATCAGTTCACTCACTCATGAAAGTTAGAGGAATTTCCTTATATTTGTGTCCAGCCACATACTGGAAGGGGAGAAAGAGTGTGAAAGATGGATGAATCCATCATACTTGGCACAGAGAGAATTTGCTGCTACTACTGCTCCAGGCTAACAATGTTAGCATATTTTTTTTTACATGCAGACTTTTCACATAAAACACCACAAATTAATATTCTGAGACATCTAAAAGAAACTATTAAACAAACACGTATACTTCGAAAAGCTAAAATCCCTTTGCATGCTCCAAATGTATTGCTAGGCTTTGCACACACATTTACCTGAAATAAAACATCCTTTTTCAACAGAAAATGTAAACATAAACTTCATTTCAACCACTTCATTTAAAAAAGAAGGTAGTGAATAATGAACGATTTGGGGTAGTGTTTGCAGGCGCTGGTCCCCTTACCCTGAACTGGATTTGCGTGATCAGTCTTCGCAACAGAGAGAGCAAGTCTTGGCTTCCCACCGGCAGCTCTGCACAGATGAACACAGAGAGTCAGTCATTGACCGTACGCAGACAGTCAGTCATTGAGTCCTCACTTCTGTCTTAAAATCACAGGCTTGGTGTTGCAGGGTTGAGCCCCTGAATAAAAATGGAATAGGTAGGCTAGAACAGCATGGTACTGCCTAGTAATTAGGCAATTAGCTAGCCTAGCCTACAACAGCAGGTGGGCAGGCTATTCATACCGTGTAGGTAATAATAAACTAGCCTAGTTGTTCTTGTTTCAGATACAGTATGCAAGTGCAGTAGGCTATTTATTTGAGGAATACATTGCATTAATCAATGATGAAGTTTGTTAGATTTGAATACGAAATTTTGATTTACAGATAGTGTTGGTATTTGACTGAAAGCAAGCTTTTGTTATGATTGGCTGAAAAAGAAATCTAACAAGATAGGAGGCTTTGCTGTCCTTTCACTTGGATCAAGTTTAAAACTTATTTTGTTGTGTAATTTCACCAGAACCCAAAGCTCATTTTATTTTCACTTGACCCAAACCCAACAGAACCGAACCAGCGTATACAGCCTATGTGCGTGCCCCTGTTTGGTGTAAAGCTATCGGCGCCCACCTGATGGGTACAGTAGGCGTTTCACAATGTGGATGACTCCATTCGACGCCATGAGGTCAGAGTCCTCTACACCCACAGTGTTCACCCGGAAAGCTCCACTTTTGTCCTGGACAAAATCGAGACAGTGATAAAAAGCAGCAGATCCTGTAGCAGTGGCGAATCAGATTCAGAAGTCAGATTCCTGGCGCTGGTTTATGGAAATAAAATAAACTATAAAATAAAATGTGCAGCAAAAGCCAAAAAATAAGTCAATCTCAACAAGTATTTTACTCTTATATTTCGACTTTAAATCTTATTTGTAGTACTTCATGTGAGTCAAACTGCCATTGGTTATATTTTTGTCCTATTTAGCAAAACAAGCCAAAAGTAATTTAAAACAAGCTAATTTGACAAGCTGTTTGGCTTAAGAGAAAAAGTAAGACCACAGGACCGTGACATGCATATTAGATCACTGAACTTGCTCGGGGAGCTTTTAGATTGCCAAGATTCCTCACAGAAATGATATTATTGAAATGTCCTGAAAAAAGACAGAATTGGCCTGATCCAGACGAACTGACGAATACCGCTTGCGATTGATACTTTTCGTATTGTCAGTGAAAATGGAGCACTTAAAGTGGCATATCAGCTGTATCACATTTACGAGATCTATCGCAGGACACATCAAAATTTGAAAACAATTATTAACCTTTAGTTCTTTATTTGCCCTGTAATAAAATGTATCCTCTAAATATGGCACAAGGACAGTGATTTCCACGAAACATGAAACCATTCATCCCTCCAGGAAACTTTAAAGGTAAAATAGGTAAGATTTTTGTGTTCAAATATTGTTACAAAGCCATTGTAAATCCCTGAACTATAGCACAAATAGGCGAGTACAGAAAGTATTTGAAGCTGATATTACTGAAGAGAATTGTGTCCCAGAGCGGGAAAGGAGGACAGAAGGATCATGGTAACTTACAGAGAGCACTTTGAGATTGTTTCCCTGCAAGGACTTGAGCAGGTTGGTGACTCCGCCCTCCAAGGCACTACCAATGGACACGCTATTGGTCAGGTGGTACAGCAGAATTGTCCTCAGGGCATTGATGTCACCTGATCAGGAAACGAGTTACTCAACGGCTCTACTGAATCTCAGCTGTAAAATGTGAGCCCCAAAAATTCATCTGCATATTGTACAGTAAAATGCTCTAGGTTACTTACAACCATTAAATTAAACCAAGTTCAATAGGGATGTGATTTACTTTATCAGAGTTGACTTAACGCACTTTATTTATGGAAAAATGTTTGTTTCCAAAACAAATAAAAACAACAGTAAAATTAAGGACGGCTCACTTGTGAGCAGTGCTATGTCCCGTTGGCTCATGCCCTGGAACGCGTCATCGGTGGGGGCGAACAGGGTGAATTCGCCCTCTTGATTGAGCAAATCGGTCAGACCGGCAGCCTCTATCAGGGACAGGAACACCCTGCGTACAGAGGCAGATCGCAAAGGTCAGCTGACCCTGCCCCAGAAGAGGCCGGCCACTCTGTCGGTCGACGCCATGTTGTTTCACCGATTTGAAAGTGGGAAGGCGCACCCCCGGAGACAGTCTCGACCCCCCTGCCACTTACTTGAAACGCCCGTCGGCCGTCAGGATCTGGAACATGCTCTTCTCGGCCGGCCGTATGAGACCCCTCATCAGGTGGAGGGCCCCGTTGCGCCCCTCCTTGCTGCCCCTCAACATGCAGGAGTTCTCAATGCAGACGGACTGTATGGAGCAGAGACCCAATACTGCTATGTCAGCCTCCACGACGCCAGCAAAGAGGTAGAGCCTCTCAGTTTCGGTAAATTTGACAGAACACTGACACTGGACGACTACACCCTGCACGTAGACTGCAATGTATAGCGTATGTAGACCGGGCAGGAAGAGTGCAGTGTTTATGGTGACGGGGAACAAATGTAAAGACGTAGATGAGAAACCAATACAAAGCAGAAGAGAAAACTATCTCTTACTTCTCCAGAAAAGAGAAAAGATTACTTCTCCAAGGTCGCTGTTGTCTGCATGACATAAACAATCTGATTTGCAACATCAATGCTGGGCAATGGTTCTGGGATTTGCTGGAAGTTGGTGTGGGGCCAAAGAGAGGCCATGGGCGTGGGAAGGGGGCTCACATTGCGGTAGATGAACACTCTCACGTTCTTCCCACCGATGCTCTCCAAGCGCTGGCCATTGTACAACTCGCTCAGGAGGAACTTCTTCCTCAGGACGTGGTTCTCCAGAATGATCTTGAGGAGGCTATGATCCATGGCCATCACCTCATCTGTTGGTTAAAGTGAGTGATTTTACAACTGCACAAGGACGCAAGGTAGGGTATCAGACCTGGGTCAAATACAGAATACAAGGACTTTTCTGTGCTTGATCTGACCTGATGCAATTGAGCCAACCAAAGGACCTGAAGGCAGGGTTTACAGTTTCCAAGAGTATTTAATAGGTACACCATATCCCTATACCCTCATTCTGTAGGGTATAGTGATTTATGTTTCTTGCAGGGATTGAGATAATGGGTACAATAAGGCTGGCTGCTAAGCAGACATTGGTTAAAGTGCAATGCATAACAAAGCCAGATGCAGTCAACACACACTTCTACAGTCTGGGAGGCCACATTATAAGAGCCCCCGGGGAAAAGTCTAAAGACAGACAGACCAGGGCCATCTGAAAACAAAGCACCCAGCTGGTCTATCAGAGGTGGCTTTTATTATTGAGCATGTGATTCACTTGAGGAAATAACATTCACTCTGAAAAAATGTCTCAGATCGCTTGCAAATGTCCTTCCTCCACAACCCCTGGCCAGAACTTGGTGCAAGTCTGGCAATGAGAACCATGCCCACATCTGAAACACCTCACAAGTTTTTAAACAATGCTATATATGCACTGCACTTGCCCGGTCACTCTTGGAAAGGAGATTTTAAGCTCACTGAGAAAACATATGCTGAACTAAAGGTAGGCAATAATAAAATAATAAATCACAAGACACGTGTGATGAATCCACTTAAGACCATGACATTAAAGGAGCATTAAAAAATATATAGATTTTGATCCGGGCTCTCAATGTACTGGCCCACACGTGAGACTAGAACATTCTGGAAGGTAAATCTCACCATTGAAAGCTGTATTGACTGGTGCCAGGAGAGTGTAATCCTCCCCTGGTCTCATGGCAGCAGCTAGTCCCAGCTCAGCGACCATATCCCCAAACGTACCCTGGGAGTCGCCCACCAGCTCCGTCACCTGTTTGGCTGAAGAGGTTTAAACACATTTAACACATGGTGAGAGAGTCCTGCCAGTTCAAGGATGATTGCCTGGTCACTCTTTTCAGAGTGTTAAAATCTTAGCCCTATTAATGCTGTAAGACAGGGAATGCCAAATCTTGTCCTGAACCGGAGAGGGTCTGTTGGTGTTTTCATTTCACCTTAAAATAAGGAACCAGATCAGACCCTGTCCAGATGAGGTGAGACAGATAATTGATTAATTGATTAATTGATTAATTAATTGTTTTAATTGTCATACTTTAAAGTACTTGGTGACCATGTGACTCTCCAGGACCAGGGTTGAGGACAGTCTTTAGAGTTGTAAGAATTGCCTTGGTTTGAAGTCATGTCGTAAACTTTGATCTCTGACCCTGCACGAGCGGTGGATGGGGCGCTCACCTGAATCAGGGATCAGCACCTTGTCGATGAGGTGGATGACCCCGTTGGTGGTGACGATGTCCTTCTTCAGCACCATCTTGACGCCGTTGACCGTCAGGCTCTCCCCGTCGCAGCCGATCTCGATGTTGTGACCCTCCAACGTCTCGAAGGAGGTTCCGGCCATGATGGCCTCCGAGCACTGGGCCGAGTTCAGCAGGTGGAACTGCAGCAGCGCTGGACGGAGACGGACGAAGAGGGTGGAGCACTTCGTCAGGAAGCCGCCGCATGCACAAATGCACACACACAAACTTCATCGTGTCAAAGTCATGTTTTTCTGGCCCTCTCAGCTTTGAGACATTATAAGGACTTTGCTTGCGCTGAACAGACCTGATCAAGTGTGATGAATATAAAAACATGATGACCTTCGGCATCTCCGATAGTACAACCTGTATCTCATAACCACTGTGGCTCTTAGACCCTGCAGCATGATCTCTCCTCTCAGTGTGAACAAGAACAGACAGGAGACAAAGAGAACCATCACACAGCTGCCTGTCTTCAGAGCTTTTAAATTAAAATGGAAGGAACCAGCTGTTTCTTTTGCCCTTTAGGTGATTGGCACTGTGTATTACCGTGTATTCACAATAATTATGCGGTCTGAATCATCTAATTACTTTAATGACACTGTCATTTCCCCCACAATAACATGCGTTGATCTGCCAAATTACATTACCACTTTCCACTTTCCTTCGTTTTTTAAATGATAAATGCATGAGGAATTTTACAGTGGACATATAGGATAACATGAATTGACATTGGTTTACTGCACAAGGCAATGATCTGAATGGGTGTGCTTTTGTCATCATGGACTTCAGATTAGCAGACATTTCATGGAGGGCTTTGGTTAAAGAAACATCAGAGAAAAAATAACTGTAAGCTTAAATGTATTCATCCTCCATGTCAGAGACTTCATTCAAAAAAAGATTTCTTCCCTTTCATATGTCTTCTCGCAAAGCAATCACTAAATTAAATCCTTTGTTTGCTGTCTGAGAATTTAAAATCCATGATTCAGGGCACAGGGGTTACCGGAAAACTGGTACACATTTGTCTCAGGAGTACCACATGAAGTGGCTTAGTAAAGTTCTCAGTCATCGATCACAGCGAGCCAGACTATCTTCCCAGCGACCTTAATTGATCCCAGCTCTTTAGTGTGCCACACCTTCAGGGGAGTCGTTATAATCCTGAGCCGGTTTACCTTTGAGGACTCCCTTATCCCCCATCAGCCTATTCAGGACATCGCTGTCCAACTCGTCGAAGGCCTTGTTGGTGGGGGCGAATAGAGTAAACTGCCCTGGCTCCCCCAGTTTGCCAAGCAAGCCAGAATTCTCAGCTACGGCCTGGATGAAAAGTGGCATTTATTAGCATAGTTAAAATACTGTTGCCATTTATATAAACGTTGCCATTGATATGCATAAATACAGAATATAATAGAGTTTTATGCATGCACTGTAATGATGCCACTGTCAGCAAATGAGAAAATAACATCAAGATTTCTCTTATACTGTATGTAAGCTTATAGCAAAATATCACTAAGTCTGTCTGCTGAAGCAGTAGGAAAAAGGAGCAGACACAGGTGTCCTACGATACATTTGAATACTGCCTGAAGCTACACTCACAAACATCTTGGTGACAGATGCTAATAGGTCTGGATTAGTGTCGGTGTTCGTGTGCGGTGATACTAACCATCAAAGAGGACAGGTCGTCGTCGACTTCCAGGACGTCTCGGATGGTGTTTCCTGCGGCGGTGATGACGCGGTCCACCACGTGCACCACCCCGTTAGTGGCCACCTGGTTGCCGTGGATAATCCTGGCGCAGTTCACCGTGACGATCTGCACAAGGGGAGCGAAGGCGCGCAACATTTAACGGGACATTAGTCTCCAAACGACGCGGCGCGTGACGTTATTTTGGAAAGACTGCCCCCCTGGCTGCGAGACGAGGCCGACCACCACAGGGCACATCCGCGCACTTTTTAAAACGTACCCCGTTGGGGTAGTGGTTGATGTAGAGGCCCAGGTCGTTGTTCATGGAGGTGAGGGTGAGCCCGTCCTTCAGGTCTTTGGTCAGCAGGCGCTTGTTGACCATGTGGTAGTGAAGGGCGTTTTTCAGCTCGACGTTCACGTTGCTCTCCAGAGCGGACCGCATCTCCTGTTGGCCGGAAATGAGGAAGCAGCTTCAATCGGGCACGCAGTTCAATAACATGGAGCGCTGAAATACTAGACAATTAAAAAAAATTCGCAGGCCATAGCATTAATCAAACTGTGTTCCCATAAATACCCTAAAAATGGATCAACAATCAGCCAGGAGACTCACGCGGTCCAACATCTCCCAGGCCTCGTTGCTGGGAGCAAACATCGTGAACGAGCCTCCCCCTTCAATCTCTGGCCTGAGCTTTGATATGTCTGCATACCTCTGGGTGGTCGTAGCGTGCACAGGACCCAGTGTGCCATACACGTGGTCAATGGGTGCCACTAGAAGTGAAATTTGAATCAAATTAGTGACATGCACTGCAAAAGTGTTTCATGTGAAATCAGCTCTTAAAAAGTGCCTTTAACTGGAGAACACTTTGTCGTCATATACATATAAATAAAATAAAAAAATAAAAAACCCACACAATGGGCCTGTTTCACAGATGCAGATTAAGCCTCGTCCTAGGCTAAATTCAATTTTGAACGGAGAGACTAAATTGAATCTGTGTCTGTGAAGCTGGCCCTACTGGCAAGCCGTACTGGGAGTCGTGATAAAGGAGTGGCTCGGTTCTGTTCAATGTTAAAAGGCACTAGCTGGTCCCGTGCAGTTGTTTTTACTGGACTGATGCCAGCAGCTTCCTGCTGCCAGTTTGCACTGAAAGGCGTGTAATCAGCCTTTCAACAGGCAGCCCTGCTGAACCTCCCTCCAGCACAGGCGGGGGTGATTACCTGCTGAGCATCCAGGCATGCCATCCAGCTTCATATAGCCAGGGCAGCATTCATACAGCACCGTCCTGAGGGCAGAAGGGAAGGAGAAAAAAGGCCGTTTTGTTTTGCGGTACACTGCATCAGTCTGCTGGCACATATGCTGTGCTGTTAAAGCAATCTCCCAAAGGGGAACGTTTCAGGAAATTCGAAAAACTGTTTTTTAAAATTATATTATTGCATTACATTATACAAGTTCAACGGTGAATTGAATAAACTTTATTCCTCCAAAGGCTAGGCAGTATTGACATTGTCCAGCAGAGTGGATGATGCAGGCTTTCTATTGTTTTTTAACGATGTAAGGATACTGCGTGTGTTCAGACGGAGATTAAACTATCGAGGGGAAAGCTTCCTGTATCCCCACTGGTTGTAATAACTGTGTTTGTAATAACGGGGAACGGGTCCAAACTTGTGGCATACAGAGTTCAGTTGAGGATATGCAGTGTTATTCCATAAACCCGAGAACCCTTGTGGACAGCAGTACATTAGAGTAATTGCAATGGTTACTGATCCCAGAGACCCAAGAAAGGTTCTCCCATAGCGCAATCCAGGGAAACCTTTTCTGCTGACTCAATGATATTTGTAATGGCTTCATGTTGCCGAACGTACAGCGCAGTGGTTTCCCATACGGAATTCACAAACTGATTCATCACCTAAACATGCCATGTGGTCCCAGTCTCTGTGCCAGTGAAACAAGAAAAAGTGCTTGTTCATTCAGATTTTGCTGCCATACCATTATATGCATGTTAGATTCTCCCAACTTTAATACAGCTGCAGTTTCATGGCTCACAATCAAGGTCTGGTTAACCTCTAAAGCATACCCACCCCCCCCCCCCCCCCAGGAAATTATATGTTGCAATCATTTGTATTTACTGGTCGGAAAACACTGGCTAGAAGATGGAACTTCCTGAGTCCCATCCCACAAAGGATTTAATCCAGCATATGGCAATTCATATGTTAATAATGAAAGAGTAAATATTTTAAGATTAAATATTACAAAGCACAACATGCAATTTGTGTGTTTTCTCCTGACTTACAGTGCTTACAGTGCATAGTCTACGGCTCTGACAGTGTCTTAGTGTACAGTTTCTCCTCTCTCTTTTTCAACCTCTACACACCAATGTCATTCAAAGAAAGAACATGTGAACGCTAAGGAACAAAGTGGTGGCTTCTATTTGTTTATTTATTTACCTGTATTATACAGGGTGCAGTAGGATGACTGTGCTCTTTTACAGCAATGCCCTGCTAATGGCCCCCCCAGTAGCCTAACCTGAGTGTCTTTGGACTGTGGGAGGAAACCCACAACACACAGGCATGGGGGGAACACGCAAACTCCACACAGAAAGGCCTTGGCTAGGATTCAAACCTGGGACTTTCTCGCTGTGAGTTTCAGACCTGGGTCAAATACGTAATTGTTTTAGATTCAAAACACTTTTCTTTTCACTTAACTGATCGTGCATGGTGCAATCGAGCCAACCAAGAGGACCAGTTTTTTGAGTATTCTTAATAGGTTCCAATACACCAGACAAGCTCAGTAAGGCGCAGAAAAGTATTTGAATCCAAAGCGATTATGTATTTGACACAGGTCTGGTGAGGTTCCAGATGGCCACTGCCATCCTCGCTGGCTAAACCCCCCCCCCCCCCCCCACCCTAATCAACTGTAAGTCACTTTGGATAAAAGCGTCAGCCAAACAACATGTAATGTAATGTAATGTAATGCAATGGATAGTGTATTATACATTTATTATACATGTATTATACAATGGATAGATAGATAGTAGACGCTATCTGTGTCTGCCGGCACTGACACAGAACACATTCTGTACCAGACCATGGAGCCCATCGTTCACAGAGAAATGGAAGTTCACTGGACGAGGCACCCCAAGCAAAGCAGATTTGAAGAGAGATTAGCAGAGGTAGAGCCACACCCATAGAAGGTAAAACTGGAATGAACACAATGAGAGGCTCATATTTTCCATATTACTGATATGTTAATGTCTAGCTATTTCACTGCGCAGATATGCTGTCTGCCTCTCTTAGTCTGGTATGTTTTTCCCAAAGCTTGTGTGATCTCGCCTCCACTGCTCAACATGCACTGTTGTGGAATGTAACTTTTCTTATTCACCACCTGGAACTGACTTCACTTTAAATTCAGATGAACTGCGCGCGCTTGCAATGCAACGATTAGAATTTAAGTAACATCATCGTTATGCAATAAAGCCACATTAATGCTCACTAATAAGCTCTTGATATTCACACAAAAATATGATGAATTCACGGAACACCGGAGCCGTGATCTGGCAATAGGTTGAACTGGAACACGGACTGTCTCGTGAGAATAGCTATAAAGCAAGGAGAACCCCCTGGCATGTGTCCACAGACTGTCCCTTATGACAATACTTCCTCTCTTCCTGCAGTACTTCTGTCACACAGTAATTAATGTGCATTACAGTAACCACACGGGTACCAGGAATTTATGAGCCTATTAATTACCACTGCAGGTGTGTTTCTGTGATTTAAATCATCGCTACAAAATGCTCTGAGCCTCGGTCTAAATATAAATGCGTGAATATAAATACACACGGCGTGGGAATTGAACCTTGAACGTTGAGTGCAGCGCGTGATTATTTTAGCAGAAATGCATATTTTTTGCATCTACATTTTACTCAGCGACGCATCAAACGGATATGGGTGATTTTCCACACGCCTGGCCCGTGGCCGCGGCAGCCGACACGCTGCGGAGTGAAGCCACATGGCCGGGCCTCGGGACGACACGGAAGACATGCGAACGCTGAAAACCCGTCTGGCTCCGCGCAGACGGTCTCCGCTGCGGGCCTCAGAGAACATCCATCATCTTCCCATCGCTCATAACGTAACGTTCTTGCCTCGGATAGCAGTTGGGGTCTTTTTTTTTTTTGGGAAAGGGGGGGTGTGGAGGGTGGAAAATGAGGAGGGGTGCTCCCTTTCTTGTGGATAGTAGGAGGAAGCCTCCACGTGAACAAACGCCAAACGCTTCCATATGTTCCTCACAGTGGCCTAACGCAAACTGGGAACCAGAAATTTTGGGTGGGGGGGTGTGGGAAGGGGGGGTGGGGGGGTGTGTTGGCCAAGCACCAGAGGCTGGAGAGACCGAAGGTGCTCGTTTCCAGGAAAAACACTCTGGAGGGAGAGTGAGCACACGGGTTCCTGACAGAGGAGAGGGAGTGGATGCGGAGTGAGGTCCCGGGCCACCCTCTCTGTCTCTAAGTCGCGGCACGGGGAGCGCAACAACTCATGAGGTCACCGCAGCCCCCCCCCCCCCCCCCCCCAGAAACGCCGTCTCAGAGCCCTGATGAAGTGTTACCGCTCTGGCACGCCGCTCCAGCGCCCAGGTGAACGGCGCATTCCTGGCCTCCAGAGCCGAGCGTACGAGCCAATAGGAGGATTCCGCCAAAAATAAATAAAGAAATCCATTTTCAATCTGTCACAAGGTTCTCGCTGAATGTTTTTTCACCTTATTCATCCTTCTCCACATTGCTTATTTGACGATGCTGTTCACAGCCCGGGTGAAGGATGAGGGTAACTGGAAGCATGGCTTGTTCATTGGGATAGTTTGACTACTTTTGTCCTGCTCTAAAACACAAGTCCTCTGCTCTGCGATGTGGCCCACTGTCTACAGTTAAATTTCTAAACATACCTGTCAGACCTGAATGAGATAATGTATGTAACTGTTTTGGATTCAAATACTTTTTTTTACGCTTGTCTGGTGTACTGGAACCAATGAAATACTCTCAAAAAGTGCAAACCCCACCTTCTGGTCCTCTTTGTTGACTCAAATGCACCAGGCAAGATCAATCGAGCACAGTTACGCTTTTGACCCAGGGCTGATGCCACTGCAAACCGTGGTTGAGAGCCACGGTGTGCTATATCCCACAGCTTTAACCAGAGAGGAAGGGTTTCTGTTGGCAGGATATTCCCCCCCCCCATTACACAAAAGGGGCCCTGCTTGGGTATACTGCGGGCTGCTACCCAAGACATTCAGGTAGCCACAGCTACAGATTCAAATGGGTCCACAATGAGAAAGATGCGGAAATAATAGTGGTCACAAAATAAAGTTTAATTTGATATTGACGCTTGATAAACCAAAATATAAAACAATGAATAAAAGCACATTCGCAGACGCCAGTCCAATTGCAGTTGCAGACATAAGTCACGAGGAACACATGTGCGCTGTTGGAACTTGGAACCCTAACAGAAGACTGGCTTTGAATGACCGCAGGAATTAACTGAGACACACAGCCACCAAAGTGCTAATCCAGTGATACACCTTTGCTCTCACTCATCTCCGCAAGCTAGCCAGTGAGCAACCAAGCATGCCAAGAACCAGCAGAAAACATTAATAACCACACAACAGGATCCACACAACTTCATAATCTGTTTGGCCACTGAACTTTATCTTAATGTTGATGACACGCAATATGTATTTGTTGGGCAGCACATAATTTCATAAACCTGTCTGATACAATGCAATTTTGGGAGCAGATATACACACTGCAAGAAATGTCTGTCTTAACAAGTGTTTTTAGTCTTGTAATAAGACTTAAGATCTTTTTTCTCTCAAGTACAACATTTTAGTTTGTTTCCCGTTTGCTTTAGTGAAAATTTCTCTCCCCATTGGAAAATCTTGAAATGAGCCAAACATTCTTGCCTCATTGGCAGTTTTTTTTTTGTCTCATTTGACATAACATTTTAAGTCTAAATATAGGACTAAGATACTTGTTAAGACTGACTTATTTTTTGTTTTTTTTGCAGTGCAGTACCCTGATGAAAGCTGTTTAGCCACTACGCATTGGTTGCATATTGTTTTAATATGTTCTTGCACATGGAATAAAAGCTTTTTAACATCCACGTGAGTGCCTTTTTTCTTTTTAGTTTTTTTTCTTCAGCATGCCTACCTCTGCCTCCAATAAACACCAGTGGCTATACCCTTAGGTACCCTTGAAGTGCGCCTAATTCTTTTCTAGATATACAATCGTTTGTAAATAATTCCTTATAGTATAGGGACCAGCAATCTGATCGTTGTGCTTTTGTACCAGCTGAAGCAGTAACTCTCAAACAGAAAAGTCAGTCGTATACATTTAACTTGATATAGCACTGGATGGCCACATCAGGGTGAAGCCATCTGAGGTAGAGAAAATCTTACACAGCTACTTATAAAACCTGAATATAAAATGCTGTCCTGGTTGAAGGAGTTAGAGTGCTCCCTGGTGCTTTCTCCCTTTGTGCAAACGTTTCTTGAGCGCAAACTGCGGTTTGGACGAGTGTGGAAAGCCATGCAATCCGTGTTTTTGACAAGGGTGCCGGGCCAGAATAAAAAGAGAGTAAAATGGCCCATCATTACATTTACATTACATTATTGGCATTTGGCAGACGCTCTTATCCAGAGCGACGTACAGTTGATTAGACTAAGCAGGAGACAATCCTCCCCTGGAGCAATGCAGGGTTCAGGGCCTTGCTCAAGGGCCCATCGGCTGTGCGGATCTTATTGTGGCCACACCGGGATTAGAACCACCAACCTTGCATGTCCCAGTCATTTACATTAACCACTACGCTACAGGCCTCTCAGACAGCATAACTCAGTTTAGCGTGAGCACTCCATAGGTAGCCTTTGTTAAACACCCCCTGCCAACTCTTTTCAAACCATGAAAAATGGCCTGGAAGACTCTCACGTTACATCGGCAACATTTTTAAATACCAGCGGTTCGCCATAGTCGCCTCTCAAACCAGCTAATAATTCAACACAGATTTGTACTTTGTAGCAACAGTTTTATGACATTGCCCTAAGCAGAATCAGTTCCTGTTGCTGTTAAATTAAGCATCCTATTTTCATCCGAATATGTTATGAACAAGTCTTTGTCAGACTTCTTTCTTCAAAGCAGTTTTAAAAGCTTTACATGGGGGAAGTTTGGCAAGCCACACATCACCCCATGCCAATGTTTCTGTGTGTCTTTGCTTAAAAATGAATTATTAATGCGAGTTGTCAAATAAATGATGTCTCATAATAAATGAGTGTTACGTGTGTGTATATTAGAAGACGTGGCTGTTTGTGTGGCAGGCACTGCTCACCTTAAGTGCTGCTTACATTTACTCACTATAATAAACACGCTTGAGACTATGAATTCTTCTTGCGTGCGAACTACCGGGAAAGGAGTGAACTTTAGCAGGAAAGGACCGGCTTTCTATTCTCCTGCTCTCCCTTCAGTGAGGCCAGTTAGATTCCACTTGGCAATTTGGCCAATTTGGCAAATTTGGCAATGGCTCAGCCTAATCATGTGTGTGTGTGTGTGTGTGTGTGTGTGTGTGTGTGTGTGTGTGTAGGGGGGGTTTTCATCTTATATCCAATGACATCAGTGTTAATTTCAGGAACAGGAAAATAAGATACAGTATCACCAAGAAGGCACAGCGGCACATTATAATCCATATAATCCACATTAATCTAACAAACAACTATTTGGATTGTAACAAAAACAGGACAACTAGATGGATAAACTATCTTTACACCCTATTTTGCTATCCAAAAAAAAAAGAAATCCAAAGAAAGAAAGTTCGACCTTTGACCCCGAGAATTCAGGAGCATTCCTGAACTCCAGGTTCCAGAACCCCGAGTGATTAATCCAGCAGCAGAGGTGAGTGGAGAGCGGACTTACGCTTTCTTTCCACAGATGGTGCCACGGTACCAGTTCCTGCAAGTGCTGAAGTATTTCTTTTTGGTCCCATTGACCTGCTGGAGCGCGCACACGTTGGGTCTGAGATGAGGAGAACGGGAAATTAGGGTGAATGTTCATTTATTTTCTTATTTCTCTGCACACTACTGGTAAATTGCCCCAGAACTTTAATATCAATTTCTAATATAAAACTTGTAAAATTTATACAAATCTTTCCATACCATTCAGTGTACTATCATTCACAAAAAAAAACAAAAAAAAAACAATCATGAGATTGAAAATAAATGAATATGCGTTTTGCTGACAAAAACAATGCAGTTCATTTTTTATATCAACATTTAGAAACATTCTGTATTCTTCACCTTACCCACAAACAATGAAAAAAGTGTCTGCCCTCAAAACATCTATTTGTTCTCATTATACATCTCAATTAAATGATTTCAATTTGCAAACAAATCATTAGTTTTTGCACTCTACTGTATCCCTTTCTGATTTCACGTTCATAGAGCAATCCCCGCAGTAGTTTCTGCATTAATTTCATGGAAAGCAGCTTTTTGCTGTTGCAGAGTTGCCACGGCTCTTACCCCTTGTCCTTGGCCCTGATGCGACTGTGGGTGACGATCTTGTCGTAAGCGGAGGACTCCGCCCGGTCCAGGGAGGACAGCACAAACACTGCGAAGGCGGCCGCGAACAGGAGCTTCATCCTCAGGTCTCCTAATGCCTGAGCTACACAATAAGAAGTGGGAGCAGGTCTGACAGAGAGAGAGCTTATATATGACAAGGATCCCAATGTGGGAGGAAGCCAACCTGATGTTTGTACCACCCACCCAATGAACCCCAGCAAGAAAAAGGGTGTAGTCCCAAAGTCCGGAGTCAGTTTATTATTATTATTATTATTATTATTATTATTATTATTATTACTGTGGTTGTTGTTCTTGTTATTATTGTGGTTGTTGTTCTTGTTACTTATTATTACTATGCTCCATAAAAAATAAAAAATAAATTCAAATGAAATTTTTCATATGTATTCTGAGCCAAGTACATCCTGAGAGTTGTGAGTACGTTATCTTTGTCTGAGAGTCTCCCTTTTTCCAAAACTTAACACAAACACATCCAAGGAACGGACAGTTACTTTTTAGCCCCCTTGGGGTCGAAAGGTGGCAAGTCAATTTCAGGGGACGGGGAGTCGAGGTTCCCGAATTAGAAGCCATAAAACACAAGCCAGATGGGAGCATTGGAAAATGGAAAGCTCTCCAGTAAGTTATCATCGGTGATCTCATCCTCTGCAAGCCGCAAAGACAGATTTAAGTCAACTTGAGGAGAAATGTGATGGAGGGAAAGTAGTACTGTCACATGGATATGGACTAAACACTTTGTGCAGATCGCCATCTAGTGGTTAAATGGAATCAAGTGGACACCGGTAGTAGCCTCCATAATCTTATTGGATGAAGACGAAGGAAAACTTCAGAGCACTTAACAAAGATCGCGATAACGTATTGTTTAGTTATGCTCTGTGCTATTTATGATTTCCTGTATGTTTTATAATAGTATCTGAACTGAAATGACTGACAGTTCTGTTTTTTTAAATTATATATATAAAGCAATATAAAGAAATGAGAAATTATAAATATCTAGTTGCGACTCAGCGTTGTTGTTATTGTGCTCGTCTCCAGCTGTGAATCTCTCCTCGTTTTAATTAAAACTCTCACGCTGAGGAAACCGTTAATGCAGTAACGGGAAACTAAAAAAAGGAACTAAGAAACTGACTATTGTAACGGGAAATGAGGATCCCCTGCAGATCTGAATCAGTGTTTGAGTATGCCCAATTATCGCTTCTGAACAGCTTCTGGAAATGTCACACATCTTTTCTACTCTTAACAGTTTACATTTTTACTTATGTAAATTAAAATATGGAAAACGGAATGTATGGCATGGTCTTATTATGTACTTAATGGTTCTTTATTGTGCATGAAATGTTTGACCTCTTGCCAAGATAATGTTGCTTTTTGTTCTGTATGAAAACATATGTGTGTAGGAGGTAAACAGAAATATCTTGGCGAGATGCTCTACAGTGCAGCTCTATTTATTTATTTATTTATTTATTTATTTATTTATTTATTTATTTATTCAAAATCTGCATAAAGCTTGATGCTCCCTTTTGGCTGTAGGACATTTCATCTAGCAGTAATAAGATGAAGTCAGGAGACATCCATCCATCCATCCATTATCTTAGCCCGCTTATCCTGAACAGGGTCGCAGGGAGGTCTGGAGCCTATCCAAGCATACATTGGGCGAAAGGCAGGAATACACCCTGGACAGGTCGCCAGTCCATCGCAGGGCACACACACCATTCAGCTCACACACTCATACCCACGGGCAATTTAGACTCTCCAATCAGCCTAACCCGCATTTTTTTTAGACTGTGGGAGGAAACCCATGCAAACACGGGGAGAACATGCAAACTCCACACAGACCAGGATTCGGACCCAGGACCTCCTTGCTGTGAGGCGGCAGTGCTACCCACTGCACCATCCGTGCTGCCAATAAGGAGACAAATAACAGTAAATACCAGTGTCCAAGGAGCATAGCATCAGTCGGCAAGCACAGAGAAATCGATGGAGGATGTAACAGGCATTTGGAGAATATGTAAACTCCATACAGGAAGGGCTGTGGCTGGTTTTCGAGATCGCAACCTTTTTGCTCGGAGGCAACTGTGCTAACTGTGTCGGAAACAGCTTTATTGCAGCTGAATGCTCTTGCGTGGACTTTGGTCATGACACAGCGTACGCATTTTATTTGGTATTTTAATGTGTCAATAAGTTATTTGGTCATTTGCTTCAGGTGTTGTGCCAATTCTTGCATTTCCCTCTACAATAGCACCACCTATTGACACAGTTGAACCAAATTATACAGGCAACCTTAGCTTATTATGGCAAATACTTTTATCCAGTTTCACAAGAATCTGACTTTGCTTTCAGAAGTTAATACCACTTTTTGTGATAAGGCACACCCACATCAATATTCATGCATATCAGAATTATCAATATGTTTTTGAAGAAGCTTTGTCAAAGAAGGCGGTACACATTCTGTGCAAATTGGAAAATTTTTGTAGGCGAAAAAAACATTTTAAATAATACTAAAAATTTGAACAAAAGCGATATGGTTCCATCAGCATTGCTGCTTGGACCCCTAACTACTCATACACATGTTGGTCTAGTCTTTCTTTTAGCAGCTTTTCAATCAAAAGTTTGCACTGCTAAAGTAAAAGTGAGAACCATGTTTTGAATTGATATGCGCTCTTGTGGTATTTCCCCATCTGTGCGTTGATGGCTTGCATGCCTTTAAAGTTCCATCATAAGGGTTTTTGCCTATTGCACATTATTTATTACACCAGCCGAGACCACTGGGATCCAGCATGTGCTGAACATATGAGCAGAAAGCAAACTGTATCAGCACACCAACCAGCTGAGTCTATTAACAAGTACCAGGAACATTTGAACATGGCAGTTAAATGTACATATTAGATTATTATATTATTATTATATTGCAACTCAGCGAAACTCCCCATGAGTAATCTAAAGAGTTTATATAATTGAGTGCAGACAGCCTCCCTGTGGGGGGAGAGAGCTGAGGAAGGGAAAATGCTGAGGGACTAGATGAGGACAGCAGTTACAATACATGCAGTCACACCGGCATGAACCTACAGAAACACGGTGATACACGCACAATATATGTATGCATGCACACACACACACACACACACACACACACACACACACACAGACTTTCACACATGTGCTGTACACCTATTCTAAACATAACAGTGCGCAGTTTAAATCTTGACATGTATACTTTATGGGTATGCGAATATACACCATTAAGCAAACAAATTGGTGATACATTAAATGCAAACACAATGCCTCACAAAGTATGAACCCACCTGATTCATCCCATGTCTGTCTCTCTCTGACACAATGCAGGCTCTCTATGGAGTCTGTAAGACATACTGTAAACCCGTATGTAAAGGCACCCAGTCTGTTTTACCCTTTACGGTGTGAGATCACAAATATGTGACTACAATGTTCTTAACCTGAACAATCTAATGCTGATGTAAAAATCAGTTCTAGAATGCTGACTTTTTTTATTTTGAAGACACATTCCAAGGAACCTACTCTTCAAAGAGTTGAGAGAAAAATGCTTTCCAGATAGGCACCTAGGAGGAACAGCACTTAGAACTGATAGTGTACAGTTGACCTTGCAAACAGTGTGCATTTATACTTCAAAGAACAGGTATATCAGGGGTAGAGAGGACAGCTCGCAATGGGACTGATTACTGAAATACATCTCCCTCAACAGTTTTATTGCCTCAGGTGGGGCACTTATTATCTCCATGTGATGTGTGCTACACAGAACACAGTTGGGGTAATGGCATTTGGGCCATACCAAGGGACTAGTCATCCATTTAAAATGTAAGGCACTATCCACTGCCTCTTGATGTCCGCGATCTATGGTGTTGGTTGGCAAACATAAAGGAGACAACACAGGAGAATATTTATCACACGATTATCACTCTGTCAATAGCAATCAGATGCAAGGAGATTCTGCATAGGAAGATTCCAAACTTACAATCCATCCAGGAAACCATCCAAGTAACTGAAACCTTAGGAAACCTCCAAGGTAGTTTATCTTTTCCTTTTTTGCATTGCATGTTAACCATATTACATTTGGAGCCTTGAATCCTGAATAAATCAGTCACAAGTTTGAATGGTGAACGTGGCACAGACCCTTACATTACTGCAGCCAGTACATGCATCTCACACATAACTGTTTAACACTTTGAATACCAGGATTTTTGGAAGTCTGTGTTCTAGAACCCCATTACTCTCAATTAGTGATTGTTACGTCAGCATTAGAATGTTCAGTTAAGAACATTCTAATCACATATTTGTGATCTTGTACCTTTAAAGGGTTCAGTGACAAATGCATTAATTCTCCATCTTGATGTCTTGCCCTTCTTTAAGTGGCACTTTCTGTCCTTGTCTGGCTGTGCAGGTGGATTTATGGAGATGGATGCATAAAGCATAGACTAAACGCACACCAGAGTGTATCATTTAAGGGCACTGTAAACAGTCTCTAAAAGCTGTCTGTTTAGCCATTAACAATCGCTCTGCATATTCAATGCACTTATACCCATGAATTGCAATTTGATAAAGCAGACTGTGCCAATCTTCACAAAGGGACAAAGTTGGCCCTTGCTTTCACATTTGAAAGTTTCACACTTTCACGCCCAAGTTCTTGTTAACCCGTGTTCAGGGGGACACTTCAACACATTTGCACATGCTCTTATTCCCAAATACCTTTCCTGGAACTTACAAAAAAGGAAACATTTGCCTGTTATTTTGAGTGACAATCTTTGGTTAAGATCAAGCAATATAAGTGAATAAGCATTCCATAAAAAATTGCCCCGGTAACAGGCAGCATATTATTAGACTGGTGTAAGACAGCATTACTAGACCGGTGGGGCCAATCTTGTATGTGAAAGCTATATGTGAGGGTGTGTGGGAAGAGGTGTGAAGTTGTGAGCTGAAGCAATCTGTTTAATTTGCCAAAGCATTTCAGCAATCTTGGTGACATATGCATGACGGCATTCCGACACAGTGACAAACACAGTGGTTGTCTAAATATGACATATATCAAACAATAAAATTAAAAAATGTGAATGCAATGTAACAGTCATTTATATATTGTTGATTTATTGATTTTTAAATCTGTATTACTTGAGTATCATGCCCTGGAATGGAAGATGAAACTAATATGCTCATACCCATTACATCATACATTACATTTTCTGTTTGCATTAAATACACGTAACCTTGCCAAGTCTGTTACAAAAACTACTACTGATTTTCTGCAAATGCGCTGCTTCAATATACAACGGTAATACTGACTGGATATGAATTAGTACTGCCTGGTTAGAGGTCTCAGCACGGTAACGTAATGTAACACATTAAAACCAAGCCAGGCTGTGTGTGTTCATCCCTGTTGATCATTTTAATTCTGGAAGTTAAAATTGAATGAATCCAAAGGTTTGCATAGAAAATGTATGAAATAAATACAAAGGTATTAGTTTTGCATTAAAAACATCAAACTGCATCCTTTTACATACAAAATAAAGTGCAACATAAAGATTGCAGGTCTCCCTTGTGAGAGTACACTAGCTACTGGACTCCACTGATGTAAGAGAGAATAGCTTAGTCTTCAGTTTTTTTTTTGTGCAGTGGGCTGCCATTTATATTAGTGAAAAATTATAATAGAAGTGTTTCATTGCCGTTGAAAATGTGATCAACTCATGAGTTTTATTGATTGTAAGATTATATATTGGCAACAAAAAAAAAGCCGGTATTCAACAAGGTTCACCAGCACTGAAAACGTGCAATTTCTGAAAACCAGATGATGTATTGAGCTACATTTGCCACAGTCTATGGCCTGTTGAGGCCATTGTCTTTCATTTTTATCCAGAGCGACGTACAGTTGATGAGACTAAGCAGGAGACAATCCTGGAGCAATGCAGGGTTAAGGGCCTTGCTCAAGGGCCCAACGGCTGTGCGGATCTTACTTGTGGCTACACCGGGGATTAGAACCGCCGACCATGCATGTCCCAGTCCTTTACCTTAACCACTACGTTACAGGCCGCCCTACATTTGTTTTGTGGTAGAACAAGGGAGCGCAGTGTATGCTAAGGCAGAGTGCAGAGGACCGGCGTTATGAGGACGTCGGGTGCTGCAGCTACTTCACTGTGTAAGATATGAGAAGCACATACGATGAAGAAATGCTGTTATCGCATAACTGTCTGTGAAAAACAGGTATAAGTCTGGATACATGTGCCGCTATTCAGTGATGAGACTCCTACATTCCTTAGTGACAGGCCCCAGATAGTAAAAGCCTGTGCTGTAAGGCATTCAAGGGAACTTAATCTTCACCAGTCTTACATGCCACACAATTCCCTGAGTCTGTATTTACCCTCCCTATTCATCTTGCTACACAAAAAAAAAGAAAAAAAAAACAAATTTCTAGAGACTCATGACGTCACAGAAACCGTTTTTCCAAACCTCACCACTCTGTGTGTGTTCATCTCTTCTGGTCCGCACCTCATTTTGAAAGCTATAGAATCCCTGTGGCTCGCTGGTAGGAGAAGGGAAATCTCCTCGGCACACAGATCTGATTGTCATCACACACCCCCCCCCCTTTTATTTTATTTTAAAAACTGGACCTGGAATCAGGGCAGGTCCGAAGCCACTTCCACAGGGGAGACGCAAATGTCCACCCGGGGAGTCTGCTCCTTTGTGAACTTCTCCGTGTCCTTCCCCTCCTCCTGCACTTCCTCCGGACCTGCCACCTCCACCTCCTCCTCCTGCTCCTCCTCTCCCTCCTCCGGGCGGAGCGGGTCGTCGGGCTCGGACTCCCCCGCCTCCTCTGAGACGGGGTACATGGCGCTGGGGCTCAGGGCCGAGCTTTTGCCCTTGTGACACTTCTGGAAGAGCCGGAAATCGGAGATGTCCTTCGGGAAGTCCTTCCGGGGCAACTTCTCCTTGGAGGAGGGGCTGGGGGAGGGGCTGGGGCCCGGGGAGGGGCTGGCGGCGGGGACGCCGTTGGACAGCCCGCCGCATGCCTCTGAGGTTCCGGCGGCGATGCTGTGCTGTAGCTGGTTGGCGACGTACAGGCTGAGCTTGTTTTGTTCTTGAGCACTGTTGCATGCCGGGGGATACCTGAAGGGGTGGTCAGGGTACACGAAGCTGGACGAGCCGCTGAGTTTCCCACCGAGGCTGGAGGGGCGATTGTTCTTCATCATGCCCAAGACCTCATACCGGAAGCTGGAGATGTCTTGCTTCAGCTCCTAGAAATAGTGTAACAGATATTGTTCAGCTGAAACGGTGATATTACAAAAATATTATCTCAGTACTGGATTTTTTGGACAATCAAAGAGAAACTAAAAACAGCCGACCCGATTTCTTTAGAGAAATGAGAACTTGAAACAGAAATACAGTTATAATTAACTATTCAGAATATTAAAAATATTTAATCCGAATAGTAATTCATAGAAATCCCGTTTCATAACACTGAGTGCTGTTTTTGATCATGGAAAACTCAACTGGGCTACATAACTCAGGCGGTAAGAGCAGTTGTCTGGCAGTTGAAGGGCTGTCGGTCCCTGAGCAAGACATATAACCCCCAATTGCTTCTGACGAGCTGGTTGGTACCTTGCATGGCAGCCAATCGCTGTGAGTGTGTGTGTGAATGGGTGAATGTGAAGCATCAATTGTACAGTGCTTTGGATGAAGGCGCTATAAAAAATGCCAGCCGTTTACCATTTACTGTCAATAGACTTCAAGAGCCTAAAATGACACTAAGAGCATTTAGGGAATACATTTTCTCTGCGATAATCTGATGCTCATTGTGTCTGTGTACCCTTATCAAATGAGACATCAGGCTAAAATGTGTCTTAAGAGTTTGGTTGGCCAAGGTTGGTTCAAGAGCCCATAACAAATCTAAGATGTGGAGAAGAATTATATCCTGCCAATCAGAATTTTCCACATTACATAGTATTTCCTGTGACAGTGTTTTTTTGTGATAGTCTTTATGATATGTTATATTGTACCAGCCGGCTCTACAAACATACAAAATATATTTTGAGTATTAACTAGTAACTAACTTGATATCCTACCGATGGCCAATCTTGCGACAAAAAAAAGATGTTCCCCAACATATACAATAAGTTCTCACAGTCAATCCAGTATTCTAGTTCTGACCCATGTCATGTTTACATGGAACCACTAAACGATACCACTGCGCTAGCCCAAAACTGCGAACAAATGATGGGGCCCCTGTAACTACCACTCAGACTCGCACCGCAATGAAAAGCAAGGATAAAAATAGCAACGGTCTCCGCAACAGTCAGTTTTTCCCCGTTTTCAGCAAAGCTCACTACTGACGATGCAGTCTACAGTATGTGTGCTGTTATAACCAGAGAAAATCACTGTTACGTAGTGCTAAACAGTAGGGATACACTGCATATTAACACGTTCTATGCAAGTTCTAAGCTGTTAATGGTGCAGAGAGAAAAATGCAGTGAAGAAAGTAGGTAAAGAAATAAATATTTTTCATTTTTCATTGACTGGCTGAAGAAGCAACAGATTACTTATTTTTGGTGCATCGCAATGACAAATGCACGTGTCCACTTTTTATATTCGGAATAACACTACACTACATCACACACATTGGGCACATTACATTCAGTACATACGCCACGCATGAGAGTGGTAAACGAGTACAAATTACCTTGAAATTCTCCTCGGTCAGCCCCTCCTCTGTCTTGGCATCCCTTATCATTGCAGCCACATACCTCTTTACTAAATTTCTCAGCACCTCCTGCAACAAATGGAAATACAAATATTCATCCCCAGGGAGAAATAAGTCTTCATATCGGGCAAGGGCAACAATATCAGATCTTCTTAAGAAGTCTGCAGTTGAAAGGCAAGGTCAGACAGAACGTAAAAAAGCACAATTACTTCTCTGGCACCTCAGTGAATGTTTCACATTAGCTCCTGCTGACAAAGCATTTCTGCATTTAAATATAATAGCTTTACCTGATACTGATGGTTTATTCTCATGGTTTCTGCTGCCCGTCTCTGCATCAAACAAAGAAAGAGCATTTATGTAAACCACCTGTAATCTTTCTTTAAAGTGGCACAATGCAAATACATGGCAACGCTACATCTTGGATAACACACACATGCACTTTCATTTGTCTAGGGGGAAAGTTCCACAGCCAGAGAATTTATGCAAAATTCCAAAAATGACAGTGCAATATTATTTTCAAAGCAAAATTTCATCTTTCATTTAATTTAAAAAATGTAATTGCTTTATGGATGTTTTATTTATACTGAACCTCACCCCTAAGGTTCCAAATCTCTCCGGTCTTCTTGACTTTTTGCAAAATTGCCTCTTTATCCATCTGATGAAGTACCACAGGGACTTTGGGCTGGGGATTATGTTAAAAGGAGATGGCAAAGTGCCTCCTTCTTCAAAATAGCTCATCCATAACTTCGTTCTCGCAAATTTCCACTCAATGTCTGCGTGATCCTGTCACGGGTAAGGGTAGGAATGAGGACAGTGTATAATTACAGTAACAGTAAATGACACATATGTGCCTCACATAAGTTCTCAAACGGCAATTATTCGTAATCACTTCCCTCCCAAAGATGCATAAAACTAAGAGGATATACACACTTTAAAAAAAAAACCCACACTGGTTTATAGTTTTTAAATAACTGAACGTGAGAACTTATTAGTTGTTAAAATTGCTGCATTTAAAAAGCAAGTTCAAAGAGAATTACTGTAAACAACTTTTTCTCTCAAGTTCACTTAACCTACAATGATATGACGGAACATTTTTCAGCTGAGTTTTTTTTTTTTTTTTTTTTTTTTACAGTGCAAGGATGAGAGTTGAGAGCCGTCCTGTAAGAGAGGTGTGACTCACGGCAATGTGCTGATATGAGTTGTTCATCATGGCAATGAGCATGTTCAGGAGGACCACCAGGGAGATTATGTTGTACGTTCCGAACATGGTGGCGCCCACAAACTCCGTGAATGTGTGATTGGCCTTCACGTTGGTCACGTACAGGCTGATGAGTCCAAATATGGACCAGAACAAGGACTGCAGGGTTTCGAACAAGCTGTAAGGCAGACAGTGAACCTCCGATCAACTAATGATGCACTTCACAGTCTTTTTATTTTGAAAGGAATTTGTACAAACTGTGTTCAGCTCTTCGTCCTGTCAGTGGCTCCAAACATACATGATAAAATTCTAAAATCTAAAAAATCTATTATCATTGTGGACTTCAATGTGTATGTCATGTTAAAATCAGTTTTTAGTCATTTGAAATGTTTTTCAAGTGTTTTTCATTTTTAGTCAGTAAAGATAACTTCTGCTGAGGAACCATGTACGACAGAATATTGTCATCATCATTTACATTATTAAAGTAATTTTAAGTTTTTTTTTTTTTTTTCAAATGTACTTGTTGTAATTGGTTTCAAAATTATTTTAAGCAGTTAAAATAACTGCAGCTGGAGAATCCATGCAAATGATATAGTCTATAGGAGCAGTGAGCAGCCACGGCCTCTAGCTCTGAGGCCAGCGCCTGCCATTCACATTTAAAAAGGCTGTGGCCTTTGTTCAGAGCAATGCATTATGGGATGGCCGGCTCTCCGGAAACCCCAGTCGCACTTTCTGAAGGGGCATTGGCTATTCCTGGCAACCAGAGACATGGCTTTCATGGATTTAGTGATTTCCATTAATCTTGCGTGGGGGGGGGGGGGGGGGGGCGCGGCTCACGTGGAGAAGGCGTTGTTCTGGTGCTCGCAGCGGATGCCCTTGCACCCTTTGACCTCGTCCGCCTCGTCCGTCTCGTAGTAGAAGTAGAGCTGGTTGAGGCCGTTGGCGAAGGCCAGCAGCACCAGGCAGTAGATGAAGAGGAACTTGAGGATGTCCAGCAGCATGCGGCCCAGGGAGATCTGCAGTGGGCCCAGGTGCGAGTTGGCGGTGAACAGCGAGATGAGCCGCAGCGAGCTGAAGATGTTGGCGATGGCGAACACGGCCTCCGCCACCAGCGTGGGGTGCCACATCTCCCAGTTCTCCCGCGGCTTACAGCCGCTGTACTGCAGGGGGAGCCAGAGAGCAAGAGACCCGTTCAATCTCGCCACCCACAGCGCTTTTAATCTTTAATTACGCAAGACGTTCATTTCTCCCCGTAGATTAGCCACTGAACTTGTGCTGTTTAAGGTGTAGGATAACAAGGTATGAGATTAGAGTGTTCTAAATTGAACACTGCAGTAACAATCAATACTGTTCATTGAAAGCAATGGAGTACTAGGAAATGTAGTACTAAAAATAAATAATAATACATTCCAACCCCCTACTCTTCAAAGGGTTAAGTGTCAACCTTTCTCCCTCTTCTTCACAGAGCACAGAGCTCTTCGTTTGAAAAGTGTGACCTCTCTGTAACACCACTTGAGAATTGCCACAGCCATTTTCACCTCGACATCATTATTGCACCATTCGCACACTTAAATCCACTTAACAGATTCAAACAATAATTGGCTGTTCCTGTCAGAATGTGCCCCCTCCCTTTCTCAAGTGTTTTTAATACGCATGAATATTCACACACCAGGTTAAATAACAGGAGCAATAACACTTCTGGACATTGTTATATATTACAGGTCTCTTGCAATGATCAAAAGCAATGATGTACACATCTAAAATTGTTTTCACTTTTAGCAGAAAAAAACCCCTTCATTTTACACTCCACCACAATTGAATCAGCTGACATTTGTTTGAAAGCACAGAACTCATTTGCAAACCTTGGATACACATTGCTTTAATGAAGCAAATCTGCACCAATACCTGTCATGAAAAGCAATTTATGAATGTAGCATATAATTTGTAACACAAAATATAATAAATGTGTCAATTGTCTGAACATCACAGTCACCATGACTCATTTCCAAGAAGAAAAGAAACAATTTGTCTCCAGGAAATGTGCTGCGCTTTCCAAACCACTCACGCTGATCACCAGAAATTTTAATGTAATCAAATGTTTCCTGTGAACTCATTCTTTCCCTTCCACCCATTTCTCGGTCTGATTATATTTTCACATGTAATTTCAATATCCATTTTGCTGCAAAGAATCACCATCAAAACAAACCTGCACATCTCACGTTCCTTACCGAGGCAGCAGTGTTTCACAAATGTTAAACATGTGTTTGTAATCCAGGATGAAGCTGGACTGCATTACATTAAAAATGAACTGTTCATGGTTCTGGAACTCCATTGCTTTCAATTACCAGTAGTGACCGTTTCACCGGCGTTAGGATGTCGAGTTAAAAAGCTAGCTACCGTTGCAATAACCGGAGAGGCACAATAGCCAAAGGGCTCAGTCACCTTAACATATGCAACGATCTTCAGCGAAATGGTGGCCAAGTACAGAGAATTCATGACAAAGTCCATGAGGTTCCACCAGTCGTGGATGTAGTCCTGAAACCCCCCATCCCACATCTGCTTGATCTCCGTCCATATGAACCCTACGGGGGGGGAGAACCAAGACAGGCACGTCACCTTTGATCACTGAACCAAATACATAGTTTACCTTCGCAACAACAACAACAACAGCAGCATCAGTAGCAGCAGCAACAACAGCAGCAGTAGCAGCAACAACAGTAGCTAAATATGACCCGGTTTCCCAGACATGGTACACTTGGTTTAATCCGTTTCCTTTAAAGACAAATTCTGCAAAGAAGATTATTGCCTAGAACTAGGCTTTATCCATGTCTGCAAAACCAACCATGTATTTTTGTTTTTTACTAGTACGCCATAAACTAGATTCAACGTGACACAGGAAAATAATTAATCTACGACTGGCTCAGAGCAGGTTCTGCTATTTAAGACAGTCCATGATTTATGACTTTGATTTCACATGCCAACCCAAGCTCACACAACATACATATTTCTTCCATCCTTGCTGAGGCATATGTTTCCATTCTCTGCAAAGTTTAAAGCGGTGCACTGCCTACAGCACAGCACTAGAGTATCAGAACACTACAGCTCTAGAGGTGAATATGAATCTTTCATTGCAATAGCGGTTAGTATTAGTATTCCATAGCGCTAGGGGGTGAATGTCAATCTTTCAGAGTGGTGAATAGTGGCGTTCAATAAAACTATAGGCACGACCCTCGTAGATAATGTACTGTAGATGATGACTTGCTGCGAAGGTCTGGTTACCTAAGACCCACGGCAGGATCATCCACTCCACAGGGGAGGGAGCCGGGCCTTGGCGCGAGGGGTCCGTCTTGGCAATGTGCTGGGAGGCGAGGAGGAGGAGGAAGAGGAAGGTGAGGTAGGACGCGGTGTGGCAGATGAACTTGATGAAGGGCTTGCGGATGAAGAGGCCGTGGCGGCTCTTGGGCATGAGGAGGTAGCAGAGGGAGAGGAGCGGGAACAGCAGTCCAATGAAGACGCAGGTGAGGAACTTCACCGCCCAGTGTCTCCGCCGCCAGCCGGGGAACTCGTCGTACCAGCGCGACGCCAACAGCTGCTGACAGTTTGGCTGGGCCACAAACTGACAGAGAGAGAGAGAGAGAGAGAGAGAGAGAGCGGGGAGTGGGGGGGGGGGGACGACAAGATCACGTAACAACCCTTTCATCTGTGAATTCTACAAATTAGCCAATAATGGCCGAGCTGCCAACCAACCACAAATCACCTAGAGGGAGACGGTGACAAGGCGAGGAAGAGAGAGCGATAGAGGGAAGAATTTTCCACACATTCTTTATGCAATTTAAACAGAAACAAAGGATAGGAAGGATACAACCCAATTCTAAATTATGTTATCAACTAGGGCTGCACCATACAGATTCAGTTAAATTGACATATATTTAAGCGAAGACCGTATCAACATGACCATCGACAGGCACCTGTCAGTGTCCACTCTGTGTCTTCATTCACTTTCCTCGAGAAAAACACTAGAAAAATAATGAAAAACAATGACACCAAGGCGGCATATTTTCTTCTCGCACTATATGACATTTGCATGCGTTCAATAACTCTCATAACCTGTGTTTGGTGCAACTCACAGAGAGGGACATTGCAATTTGTCTGCGATTATCTACGTAGCATAACAAATGTGTGGCAGAAAGCAATCTCAGCGTAACCAAATTATCACTTATTACGCCCTGATAGGGTTTTCCAGGGCGAGGGGGGCATTAACCAGTTTGAAAGGAAATAATGGCAATTTAAGTGCATTTCTACAGCCCAATTTGCAGCTATGTTTCTCCAGTAAAACGGGTGTGTATTCCAGATGACACAGAGCAGCAGCTGGAACGGATACCCAGGTGTTCATTGGGAATAAAATCAAAATCTCCATTGAACCCTCAGATGGCACATTGCTGCCTCATTTTACTTGGATCTATTCTCCAGGAAAATATCTTAATTCAACCAAAGAGCTGGACAACACTACAAAAATATTTTTGTGGCCATGATAAATGTATGTTCAGTCAATAACTAATTTCATAGTTTTATATTTATTTATAATTTATTAATAATTATAATTAAAGGATTTTACTTCATTTAATATTAATTGAATTCATGAGGTTTTTTTTTTTAAGTAGCATTTTTATAATGAATGTTTGTAGACCTGATATCCACAATAACATTACATTACATTACATTATTGGCATTTGGAAGACGCTCTTATCCAGAGCGACGTACAGTTGATTAGACTAAGCAGGAGACAATCCTCCCCTGGAGCAATGCAATTGCTCAAGGGCCCAACGGCTGTGCGGATCTTATTGTGGCTACACCGGGATTAGAACCACTGACTTTGCATGTCCCAGTCATTTACCTTAACCACTACGCTACAGGCCGCATCACCTGCTATTAAAGAAATGGCATTAGTCATGGCTTTTTCCACATGTAAAAATGACATCACAACATCCATTGCAATTGTCTTTTCCCGGTCCACTCACCATTAGATCTCTAATGACAGAGAAAGTAGTGGTATTTGTCTTTACAGTGAATATACGTACAGTATGACCACACTATACATTTAGTGGAATCCTGCTTTGTGATTCTGGTCAGAAGCTCAAAAATCATTACTATTCTTTTATGTTCTAGCCTGCCTAATAGTAGTTCCTGCATAGAGAACATATTGATTTTGACTACTTGTCATATTTAGTCATCGTCCTCTTAAACGCCATCATTAACCGCAAAACCATCATAATTGAAGGTATAATCACCATATTTACACCGTACTTCTAGCAAACCATACTGCACTTTCCCACAGAGACAAAGGCCAAGAAACACAATATTCCATTCCAAGTCAAGAGCAAAGCGCGTGAATCAAATGCCAACATTACGCTCACAGCATAGTTCCAACGTCTCCCACACATTTTCCAAAAACCCAAAAAGGTACATTCATAAGGCTTCATTTTTGCTGTTGACTTATGCTTGAACTTTCAGCTTTTTTCATCTTCCAACAGCTAGAAAATGAGCCCGCCGATTAAAAAGGTGTGAGTTTTTACAAACAGGCTTGTTGTGAAAACGGAAGCAGCTGTCGCAGAGGGAGTGCGGTGAGTCAGAAGCAGATGCCTGTCCTGCCTCCATAACACAGACTAACATCATGACTATAATTAACAGTCCCAAGGCACAAGTTTAAGGAGGCCGACCTGCTTCACGTAGTACAGAACAAATGTGCAGCACTGATTTACCCACAGACGGTCGATTCGTTACAGTGTGCAAAAGGACGCTTTATCCTGGGAACATATTCAGGCACAGCCGTGGTTCTTTTTGCTCAAGTTCAAGGTCCTCACTAGCAGTCATGCATTGTTTAAAGGTACAATAGGTAAGATTTTTCAGTCAAAACATTGTTACAAGACTATTGTAAATCTCTTCCGATCATTGAAAAAGGCTCACTGACATGTTGACTCACGCTCTGCCTGTGTTTATAGTCCTTAAATTCAGGTTTCAAAATAAAATATAAAGTTGACGGCCTGTACCAAAACACTGTATAAATGTACAATAATTGGTTGAAAATTTGTTCTAATTGCCACAGCCAATGACATTTCAATGTCAGCGTGTTTACAGGGAAGGGGGAGGGATAAACGGTGTTGTGGTTTGAAGGTGTTTGTTGCTGGTGTTCCTCTCTTGCCCGAAATGACCTATTGTCTGCAACCCTGGTCCTGGAGATCCGCATGCTCGGCTGGTTTTTACTTTCACCTTAAAATCATCAGCATGCAGTTCAGAAGCAAGCTGACAGCTGCTGTAATTACAGTAATTGAGTGCAGAGAACATAATAAGAAAGCTGGCGGCTCTCCAGGACCAGAGTTTTTGGCCTCAGTTTGGTTTAATACTTCAAATAAAACTTCAGTTGTAATATCACTGTCTTTTCAAAGGGGGGCAACAGCAGTCTGTTTGAAAAAGAAGTGCTGTTGATATTTCAAAATAACTGCCTAACCGATGAAAATGTACACTGGGACTAAGAATCTTTATGCAAATACATTTTTAAAAAATCAGCCTTAAATTGTACAAAAAAAGCTGGTTTCTAGTTCTAAATTAAAAGACATTAGTTATTTGGCATAATTCAAAGTGCAACCCCAAAATGCCTCTAAATACGTCACTGAATATTCCCTTTGACAGAGCTATGTCTCTTGTGAATATTTATACCCGACCTGCTAGATCAGAGCACACTGCACTGATAGCAGATCAGCACTGAGTTACATTGCCATCAAACACCAGTGTTCTGAATCATCGTACACTGTACAGTATGCAGTTACATCAGCAGGAGTTCAATCTTTCATACATCTCAACAGCAACAGAATGTGGATCCAAAGCACAAACGTACTGTGTGATCTGTAGAGATTAAAGAATCACAGTTTTGAACACACTGGAAATACTGGAAAACCAAGAGTTAATTAATTCCACCCTCAAGGGTAGAACCTTGAGCTAAAAAACGCAACATCCCACCGATTTAGCAAATATCTCTCATTTAAGATTTATACTTCCCCGAAGCTAGTCAAAGGAGTTTTTATCATTATTAAAAAACGATTATTATTAATGCTTATTAATAATTATCTTTGCATCAGGGGTTCAGGCTGACAAACTGAAGTGATGCCAACCCACAGCCCCCTGGGATGGCACACCACATCCCCACATCACACTGAGCTAATGCAGCTCACCACCATCATCGATTTTTATTTTACGGCCAAGGTACTCATCAAGTACTCATTATTCAGCGCATGTGTTTCAGGGAAAATGAAATAATGTAATTTAAAGGGCAGCAAGTAGGTCAAAGCATAAGGGTACAATGCAACAACAGAATTGTACAACGGTGTACAATTCTGCAAGACTCACAGGACTAGAAACCGTCTGTTGAAGGCTCTGTGGAAAAGGCAAGCATCTGCATTATGCATTTGTGCAGCCAGGCAGAGGTGGTATGATCCCTATGCATCATGCGTCTGGAAAGGGGCGCAAACAGCAGCGGCAAATTACACCGAAATGAGAAATGAAGCATGAATGGGAATATTTAACCACCACCTGCAGGAATGGCCTCACTCTATTTACAGGGCAGCACCTCTCATTGCTGTCATTGCTATGTGGGGCAACATGGCTCAGGCAGTAAAAGCTGTCGTCTCATTGGCTCAGGCAGTAAGAGCAGTCGTCTGGCAGTCGGAGGGTTGCCGGTTCGATCCCCCGCCTGGGCTGTGTCGAAGTGTCCCTGAGCAAGACACCTAACCCCCAAATGCTCCTGACGAGCTGGTCGGCAGCCAATCGCCGTCGGTGTGTGAGTGTGTGTATGAATGGGTGAATGAGAAGCATCAATTGTACAGCGCTTTGGATAAAGGCGCTATATAAACGCCAACCATTTACCATTTACCATTTATATCATTGCTAGTCATTACACCTGGAAAGGGGGCCTTTAACGTAGTGCTTGAGGTACATCACTGGGACCCGCAAGGTTGGTGGTTCGATCCCCAGCGTAGCGACTATAAGATCCACACAGCCGTTGGGCCCTTGAGCAAGGCCCTCAACCCCGCTCAGTCTAATCAACTGTAAGTCGCTTTGGATAAAAGTGTCAGCCAAATGACATGACATGTAATGTAATGTAAAAAAAAAGGGTGCTAGCAGGAGAGGGACGCACCTCCTTCTGGCGATACTTGATGGCAAGCTTCAGCCGGGCCAGGTCGTAGTTGCTCTCCTCCTCCAGGAGGTTGACGTCGTCGCGGAAGTTGAGGATCACCTCCAGCTCGCGGGAGCTGCGCGTCTGGTCCAGCAGGTCCTTGGCGAACTGCTTGCACTGGTGCGACAGCTCCTCGTACTCCTGCTTGAACTCGTTCTCCACCGTGCTGAGCTCCTGCAGCTCCCAGCTGAGCTGGAAGGCGGTGAGGAAGGGGTCCTCGCTGGACAGGGCGACCAGCGAGGGGCTGGCCAGCGCGCGGTAGATGTTGAGGCGCGAGCGGGACTGCCGCAGGCTGTCCACGTCCGAGCCCGACACGCACTCCACGCAGTTGCAGCGCACCTCGTGCGGCTGGGGCATGGACACGCCCTTCTGCACCAGCAGCTTGATGATCTCGTAGTTGTTGGTGTGCGCGGCCAGGATGATGGGGGTGATGTCCGGCGTGAAGTCGGAGAACTGCTTGTCCAGCAGAATTGGCGGAACCTGGAAACAGAGATCGGGGGGGGAGGCAAGGGGGCGTTGGGAGGGATAGAGAAGGATGTGATTCCGTTTAAAAAAACGCCCCTCCAGACAGCTTCTTTCAAACTAATTTGCCATCCAACTGAATCCCTTTGGATCCCAATCCATTCCCACTTTGCAAGGCTGACGGCAGATGTTTCCTCATGACTTCCGCATGACTTCCTCCAGAAGCACTGCGAGACGGACCTGAAGAGGACCATCTGACTGGAATCTAACTAGACTCTAGAATCTAACTAGAAAAAATGGTGTTGTGAAGTAACAAAACAGACGTGACAGAAGTTACCAGAGGCAAGACATAGAAAATTTGCAGTTTATATGGTTTTATGGTTTTTGATTTAACCTGAAGCTAGCAATTCATTTTTGATAGAGACAAATGCATCTGTTTCTGTTTTAAACTTTAAAAACGACAATCCAGGGAGGTCCATCACTAGTGTTAATAGTACTGAGTGGTAGCCATCTATAGACCTCTAGACCTATAAATATGTAAATCACTCGCCTATTGATGATCCAATTGCTATTACTTATTGCTATGTTAACTTTAAAGCAGCCATATCTCACATCAGAGTGATCAGGCCTCTGATAGTACTGCAGATGAAAATCTTTAGCATTTTTAAAAAGGTATACAGAAAAAAAGAGTAACAACAACAAACAGTAATAAAAACAAAGATAGCAAATGTATGACGTGACTAACTGAAAAAAACTGTCATCGTCCATTTTACAACAATCCAGGTATGAAAACAGCTCTTCCAGGCAAATATTCGTGTAAGCCTTCATTTGACTCACAGGGAGAAAATGCAGAGATGATTAATCGCCTCGTTTCAGAGTTATGTCAGAGGTGGGCTGAAGCCCTCTCAGATTAGACGGTTAGCACACACTGATGAATCACCACACGGATGGGCCAAGGCCCAGGACAGGAAGTATTCAAAGCCCCCGGCACAGAGGCACACCCAAGCTATTTCACTGGAGGAGCGAATATTACATTACATTACATTATTGGCATTTGGCAGACGCTCTTATCCAGAGCGACGTACAACAAAGTGCATACCCATAACCAGGGATAAAACCCAAGAGGGAAGTATAATTTCAACAACTTCATATTAATAAGACCTCACATAATCCTTACATAATGCTGTTAGGTTAGGTCAACAGTTTGTCGGGTTCACATTGGTCGAGACGATCCCAGATTGATCTGTAAAAATGTTCAGTTACAGGCTTTTATGTTCTGTAACAGGGGGTTGTATCTTGAAACATAACCAGTAATTCAAATGCTGCTCATTTTAGTGGAATATTTGGAGGTTACACCACCACGGTCATTACTGTCAACAATCAAATAATTCTATTCTATTCCACTGGTGAAACATCCATCTTGGTCGGTATCCTTATAGTTTTATCTTATTATCTTAAATTATATGAATGCTGCATAAACATATAAAACACAGAATGGTAAATGATAAAATCGGTGGCAGTTATTAGGAATATTTGCTATATATTGATCTTGAAGGAGGACTCTATAATGTCATAAATCCAACTTGAATCTCCAACTATTTTTTTCACACTGTAAGCAATGAGTGGTGTGGTTTATTACTACAAAACTTTCCTTTGACCAAAGACAATAAAGCACTTTCATTGCAGTCATTTGAATATTTGTGGTCCAGTGCATAAGAAGCAATCTTCTGTATAAAGCTTCTAAGCATAATGACTGGCTGGAGTGTGATCAACAGAGATGCAAATGGCTAATTAGCATTTCAGAGAAGCATTGAAAGCTTGGATATAAATAGGAAGAACACCTGAGGGCTAAAATATACTGTGATGAAGGATCAAATCTCTGATTTGCAGTGATTTTAGCCTCCAGTGGTTCACCCCCTTTTCTCAAATTAAAGAAAAATAATTTAGTTTAGTTTTCAGCTGTGCTGGAGTTTTCAGTTTGCCTAGAAGCCTAGTCCTCCAAAAAGTGTGTATCTAGGCTAAGAAAATATCCCGCAATCAACACATACATATATTGGAAAAGGAGCGATTTATCTTTCAGGGTAATTAATTTAAACCTTATTACCAGCAAGGCTGTGGAGAACTTGCCAAATGCTCAGATTCTGCTACCTCGTACTTTATCAGGGACGGAATCTGAATGCCTGTGATCACCCTGTCTTGTTTTGTTTCAAATTCAATTGCATTTCTGTGTGTTTTCCAGTCCAAAACTTGTATTTGTCATTTAATAAAATAATTTAAAAGATACTTCTGGAACATGACAGCTAAACGTTTTCAGCTGATAATAACAAAAAAAGTTCACTTGAAGTACATAGATAGAAAACAGAATGCAGAATTCAAGTGCTCAAAGACCAACCAATGAGTGTCCAAAAGTAACAGTCGTTAAACACTTCATGATTGGTCCTGAATTGCCCAAACTCTGTATGTCCTGTATGTATACATACATAATATCACGGATAATTTCTTTAGTAGTGAATAAATATCTGCTACAAATACCAAAGCCACTTGTTTGACCGCTTAGAAAGACGGGAAGTGTTGAAATGCATATGTTCAAACACCCCCGATGTCTATTGCAAGGAAATGACTGTATGAGAAACAGGAAAGCCCCACCTGCTTCTCCCCGCTGGGCTTCTTGTGGTTGAGCAAGAGCTCGACGGCCCCCACCACCTCCTTGCGGATGGCATGCAGCAGGGCATCGCCCACGTACACGTTGAAGCCCAGCAGCAGCTCCACGATCTCCAGGTTCTCGTTCTCGATGGCGATGAGCAGCGCCGTGCGGCCCAGCGGGTCCGTGCAGTTGATGTTGATCTTGAAGTAGATCTCGGCCTCCTCCAGGGCCTGCGTGACGCTGGCGTAGTCGCCCTTCTCCACCGCGCTCAGGTAGGCCTTCTCCTGGGCCGACAGCTCCGATTCGGACCGCACTATGCGCAGCGGGATGCGGTCCTGGTACGTGGAGTTGTCCGTCCGGCGATAGAAAAGCTGAGACATCGCTGCTAGGCCATCTCACGCTGCCCAGAAAAAAAAGAATTCAGGAAAAACAACCACAGCCTTTAGACCAGGGCTGCCCACCCCTGTTCCTGAAGGTCCTCCATCCTGTAGGTTTTCATTTAAACCCTAATATGGCACACCTGATTCTACTAATTAGCAGCTCAGGCAAGATCTCAAGCTGTTGAATATGGTGCGCTTTGCTAGAATTGGAGGGAAAAGCTACAGGACAGAAAATCTCCAGGCCTGGGTAGACTGACCAGACAGTTCCTCACGTTCTCTTGATTTCTGAACTACAGAGGTGGTCCAGTTGGTAACAGGAGCTTCATGCCTGTGTCACAGAAAGCACATCCACTGCCATTGTATTTTGTCATGCTCCTTAATCGATTTTCAGGAAACCTCTCACACTTGTTTAGATGGTTCGATGGTTAGGGAGAACAAGGAATAAACAGTAAGAATATTGAGTAGCATACCTGGCGAGCCTAAAGAATCTGTGATCAGGGTGAGCAGAGAGTTTCTTGCTCTATGTCCTGCTGTCCCGTCAGGCTTTTCCAACATAAGCATCAGAAGAGGCACGCCTTGCGTAAAAAGGAGCAATTAGCTGACTCTGGCGAGGGCGCTGATGATCTGCAGATTTAGGTTTCGACCCATGCCAGAGGCTGCCACACAGCCACCATCCCAACAACAGATACATCCATTTTGTGATATCGCCGAGATGTACAGGAACCAGTATCAGTGATGAACTTAATGCTAACTCTTCAAAGGCTTCATCCTGTAGTGAAGTCATATATACTCTAAGCTGGAGGGACAGCAGAATTGCCCGGAAGAATGGCGTGCCTGGTACAGCAAGTCCGTGGGGAAAGCATCATTAACTGACCGACTTGCTTATGTTTGGTCTAATGCTTCCTGAGAGATCGACATCATCCACTGCGGTGGGAGGAGGGGGAAGGGTCATTCCATCACATTGTCCTCTTTTTAATGGGCTGAATGTTGTCTTTTTTAGTGGTGATTTCGACCATTTTTGTCTGCAGTTTTTTCACATCTGCACTCATGTTTGTGTTATTAGAAGTGCTTGAGAAGTTTGACTGCTGAGCTCAGTGATAGGCTTTAATTTAGTTTAACACACACACACACACACACACACACACAAACACCAGTTGAAATATTATATACGACACACAATACACAGTTTTATGACAGAGCATCTTATTTGAGATGTCAGCCCAACCAAACTGCCCATCCGAAGTGATGACTCACGCTGCCAGTCGTACATTCATCTCTCTACAACAATGCACTTGCCGAACCTTAATGTCCACCACATAACCAAACGGCACAAACCTTTTACCGTCTCTCCTGCATTTCGCATCCATTTCCCACAATAACATAACATAACACAACATCCAGGAGTTAAAGGTAACCGCACTAGGGCAGAGTAGACTTAACTGCATGTGATTTCAAACCAACATGGACCAGTCAGGAAACTTCATGAACATGTTAGGAATGTACACGTTACACCATGACTAACTGACTGTCGTTTTAAAGCCTTTCTGTCAAATTAAAACATTTGTCAGGACTGAATGGCGCTGCATCTCCGCCGCATGCTCATTAGACAGAAATGTCCGAAAGAAGCTGACTTTCTCCCAACTGCAGCAGAACCAGGGCAGAACATTAACAGGAGACTGAAACTCAGCTCGAAGTTGACCAAAACAAAATGGCACTTCCAAAGCAGCACGCTGTGGTTCAATTCAGACCCTTATACTCTGTAAAAAGCCCTTTTTAAAAAATCCAGCAGCAGAAATTGGTCAATATGATCCCCTCACACAATAAGCGTGGCATGTCAGGAGTAGGCTATCTGAAATATCAGGAAGCAGAAACTTCCAAAGCTCCCTATACATATTCAAGTATTGATAATGCATAATGAAAGGTCAAGATGAACGAAAAGTCGAATGGGGATGGAAATTCAAAATTCATTCAATCAATCAATCAATCAATCAATTACTAAATACAACAGTCTGTAGCCTTTGACATCAATATGATATTTACGAGAGGCTACTTAAGTAAGCTGTATAAATATACGAGTAATGAAATTCAAAGTATATATGTCACTGGCGATGGAGCAGTCTCATATGAAAAGAAAAACAATATCAATGACACGTTTAAGACAATATTAATGACAGCGCACTTTAAATCTAAAGAGCTATTATACAATTATTATGAATAGGCTTAATTATTTCAGAGCTCAGTTCAGTCTATGTTTCAGACAATAGTGTGTGCACCGTTAACCCGAGTCTGGGTCTTCTAAAGGTGATTTCGTATTCCCGTACCTGGTTCAAGACGTTACAGGTAAAATAACGATAAAATCGTTTCAACCAATACCTATACTGGAATTGCATGAATTATCTATCTATACATATACATAAAGGATTGACATGCGCTAATGTTGATGGGGATAGTAGGCTACAGAATATTTTTAATTGGATTCGTACATTTTGATTGCTGTCCGTCTAACATTGCGAGTCTACATTCGCCAAAAGGCGAATCGCTCCAGGATGACACTACTACAACGGTCCACGCTCTGAACGGAGCCGGAACAAAACCACACAAACATTACTATATAACTAACCGAGTAACGCTGCAGTCTTATTAATAATGTAGCTTTGAGATTGTCTATTTATAAACTAAGAATTACGGACGCAATTTCATTTACACGTTAAAGCGCATCACTCTGAAACGAACTTACCTGTTTCAGTACCTGATCTTGTGCATATGCCATCAAGCGCCAAGAAATCACAGCATTTTGCATTTCACAACACAGAACGATCCGCCGGTTTTGAAAAAAGTGTAGTTACCACAAGAATGTACTTCGTAGCATTGCTCCAAAGAAACGATGTGTATTTCAAGCGTGTACGTTAGCCTTGACAACGCCGACATTTTTATGGGAAATAATTTTGTTGATTGTTTAATGTTTACAATTATTTTCCTGAAGCGCTTCCTCGCTCGTTGCGCAACGGATGGGTCTCGTTAGGATTCTTTATTTTCATCCAGTTCGTTCCCATGGCTTATTAAAATATTCTATTTCCACGAGGAGCTTTGTTCTTGTGATTTAAGCTACCAAGACTTACCAACTGAGCTTAATGTATTTTATTTAGGCAAGCGCAAAGGTTTCGAATTGTCAGTGGAACCATTTCTGCCAGGTTTTTAGTGATTCGCACAATAGCCTCTCATCTCCACTTACTCCCTCTCGGTCATTACCCACCCAAACTGTTACAGCGGGAACGACCTGCATGACTGAGCTGGGGCAACACACACAAAAGTCTCGAAATTATGTTTCTGATCTGCAGTTGAGAGCAACTGTAGTGGTGAAATTCGTGACCATATAAACAGAAATGTTAAAAAGTTGCAACGGAAATTAAATGTGCGCGGAAAAGTGCTAAAATTGCAATTGTAACATAGTAGGTCTACATTTATGTGAAAGTGTTAGGCTCCTGTGGTAAGAAGGTAAAATTACGTTACAATAACTGCTTGCGGGTGATTTTTGGAAGTACTCTCATACAGTACTCTAACACTGTATGAGACCATTAAGAACCATAATAGGCTAGTCTATAAGTGTTGATTTAACACTGAACATTTTACTGCGGTTGTTCATCAGGTGAATGCACTTATGTTTCTTCTATATTGTAACTCAATCTAGCTAAGAATGCCTGCTAAATGAGTGTAATGTAGGCCTAACACATTCAATTTACCCACATGCAAAATGTATCATTCAGCTCATGATTACTGTTCGCGAAACACATACCGTATTTCCATTATATTTGATAGCAGTTAAGAGATGTGTTTCAAACTCTACCTTAGTCCTCCCTTCTGATTTCCCCCGCCCCCCTTTCTGATATCCCTATCCTCCTTGTCTAACCCCCCCCCCCCCCCCCCCCAAAAAAAAAAAAAAGGAAAAAAAAGCACTTATGATGACTATATGTTTAGAATTTGGATTAAAAGCGTCTGCCAAATGACTAAAATGTAAATGTAAATGTTGGTTTGTTTCCTGGGAGGCCTTCCACTGCATCAACAGATTGAGAGATTGTGAACTTTTTCCCTTTATTTTCTGCACAAAGGGTCAGCCTTAAAAAAAAAAAAGAAAAATTAACAATAAAAATAAAAAAACAGCGGCAAAAAAGCTCATTGTGAAACTCACTAGCACACTTTCGGGTTTCAGATTACAGTTTTACTTTCATCACTTACAGTGCAGTCAAAAACTAAGGCTTCCTTGACTGTCATTGACAAAACTCTGGTTTTCCCCCGAAAATGGAGAGACTGAATAAAAAAAAGATCTCCCAATATGGATGTAAATAGCTCAAATTAAATGTGTCAGTCTGCACTTTGACCTCATTGTTTCATTGCAAATCCAATGTGCTGGAGTACAAAGCCAAAATAAATTGCACCACTGTCCAAATACTTACATACTGCACTGTATTATACTTTGTAAATGCTTTGAAACGCTTCCTGTGGCCAGTCTTTCTATTCTCGATTTTTGAATTTTTTTACCGTTCTACCTGGCAGAACACCTCAAGGAATATTTGTCGACCTCCTTGCGTGTACGGGATGTTTGAGATCTCTCCACAGATTTTCAATAATATTCAAGTCTGAGGAATGTGGTGACCATTCCAAACCGTCATCTATCTTTCCTGGAGGTACTTCATGGTTGATTTTGAGGTATACTTTGGATCATTGTCTTGCTGGAATATTACCCAACCTCTCTTCAGCGTCGATGTCTGGACTGACTTTCAAACATTTCTTGATATCTGGTGGAATCCATTCTTCCTTCCACTCGCACAATATGTCCTGTGCCCTCAGCTGCCACACAACCTCAAAGCCACATGCTTCACAGTTGGCAAGGTGTTCTTCTCTACAAAGGCTACACCCTTTTTTCTCCAAACATACCTTCTTTGGTGGTGGCCAAAATGGTCAATTTTGGTTTCGTCAGTCCAAAGCATATTTTTCCAGAATGCCTCAGGCGTCTCGATGTTTTCTTTTTGCATACTTCAGATGTTTAATTTTGTGTTGAGGTCATTCTTTCTGGCAACTCTGCCACGTAGGTCTTTGTTGTTTAAAGTACATTGTATTGTTGTCCTGTGAACAGCTAGACCTGTGTCTGCTACTATTTTACTTTTACTACTTTTGTAGCCTTCTCCTTCTTTGTGGAAATGAACCATCGTCATTCTGACATCCTTGGACAACTGTTTAGGAACCCATAGACAGAACAGTTGGATACGTTGGAAGGTATGGAGTTGCTTTTGAATATAAACCCCTGTTCTCACCTGACTCATTGAAGATAAACCCCTGTACTCACCTGACTCATTGAATATAAACCCCTGTACTCACCTGACTCATTGAATATAAACCCCTGTACTCACCTGACTCATTGAATATAAACCCCTGTACTCACCTGACTCATTGAAGATAAACCCCTGTACTCACCTGACTCATTGACTATAAACCCCTGTACTCACCTGACTCATTGAAGATAAACCCCTGTACTCACCTGACTCATTGAAGATAAACCCCTGTACTCACCTGACTCATTGAAGATAAACCCCTGTACTCACCTGACTCATTGAAGATAAACCCCTGTACTCACCTGACTCATTGAAGATAAACCCCTGTACTCACCTGACTCATTGAAGCCCTCACAAGTAGATCACCTGGGTCTAGGCCTTGGTACTTTTTAAAAAAGTAACAAAGAATAATCAAAAAGGGTTCCCAAACTGGCGGCACGGATGGTGCAGTGGGTAGCACTGCCGCCTCACAGCAAGGAGGTCCTTGGTTTGAATCCCCGTCGGCCGGGGCCTCTCTGTGTGGAGTTTGCATGTTCTCCCCCCCCCCCACGTGTCTGTGTGGGTTTCCTCTGGGTACTCCGGTTTCCTCCCACAGTCAAAAGACATGCAGGTTAGGCTGATTGGAGAGTCTAATTTGCCTGTGGGTATGAGTGTGTGAGTGAATGGTGTGTGTGCCCTGCGATGGACAGGCGACCTGTCCAGGGTGTATTCCTGCCTTTTGCCCAATGTATGCTGGGATAGGCTCCAGCGACCCTGTTCAGGATAAGCGGGTTCAGATAATGGATGGATGGATGTGATGGTTCCCAAACTTTTGCACAGGGCCTTTTTCATATAATCTATATATATATATATAATCTGATAGGTCTCATGTTTAACTCTGTACCATTTAGAGTTCAAGTTTGCTTTTGATCACATACAGATTCATTGTAACAGACATTTAACCCAGCGGTGCTCAAACTATACCCAACTGTACCTTTATGATAATACAGTTATATGTTCTCAATATCTGCTGATTTGCATTAGGTAATCAGCATCAACAAGGTGAACTTCAACTTTGAAATATTGGAAAGACCAGGCATCTTTTTTCTGATTAAAGATTTGCAGATACCCTGACCTGTATGACAGTGCTGGCTCATTCCGTGTTGAATCTGCACAGGAGAGATAATGCCCACCCACCAAATAAATAAGTAAAAACTGGTTACCTGGCAGTACAGCATGCACAAATGGAGGCCATAGATAATGTAATTGAATTGTGTCCTGAGCACAAATCACAGAGACTGATCAAGTTCCAAACCCTGTTATGTTGACAATAGTTATGTATCCAACCATACAACCAGCAGGGCAACAAACAGTTTCTCAGTGTGAGGGCCATCATTCTGAAAGTCATTTGCTGCAGCGCACTGTATGAACTAGGCTACTTTGACAGAAGTTTTAGTCCAGCATATCTGATATCACTGAATGTACAGAATATACAGTACTGCATAAATTGGTATGCTTCTTAACCCTCCTATTATTTTAAGATTGTATGACCAGTTTTACATTGGGGGCCAATTTAGCCCAACAGTTGAAATAAACACAGAAATATTGTAAAAGAAAAATTCTGACACACAGTGTGTCACCTTGTTATTGACTCCCAAATGACTAGCCTTTTATCCATGAGTATGAAAAATATGTGAAAAATATCTCGTTTTAGAGCCTAATGAACAGTAAGTGAAAGTTTGTCACCTCTATGGGAAAGTGCCACCAGAATCATTCACAAAGAAATCTGAGTGGTTGTATATTTTCTTACATTTGGTAGTTACAGAGGGTCAGACGAACACTGCACAACACATTTGTATGCAAAGTGTGTACAGGATTTATCATATCAGCATTTATTTTTGCATTTTTACTATTTAATCCCACCAAATTAGAAAATGAAAAAAATCATACAGTGTGAATATAACAAAGGGCTAACTGGTTTTTAAGAGATGTCAAACACTGAATGGGGTTAAATTGACCCCAAACATAATATGAAGGTTAAAACCGCTTCACTAACCCAGCACCACTAGTATGTCACAGAGGAAATATTTACTGCACTTCAGTAGCTGGGAACTGTGAATTTACCTTTATATTTAGTGATGCAAACTAAAAAGAGCTTTTATTTTAAGAAGAGGCCAGGTGGATTAAACATTAGGTGGGTTACAATCTGCCCACAAGCTGTAGGCCTAAATATGTGGAGCAGATTTATCTCCGTCTGAAATGATGTATACCTATATCATTCTAACAATTGAAGTATAGACACTTTGATTAAATTCAATTGTAATTTTATAGGTATAGTTATCACACCTGGTGGATAACTGAATTAGTGAATTTATCTATTTTAATAGCGCTGAATTTGCGAATTTATGTTTTTCTTATCTCATGAGTGTCCTTTCATTTTCACCCTTTCTGAATCAGCTTTTTCTTCAGAACATTAGTTTTCTGTAATGTGAGGCCTTGCAAAACGCTGTGCAGTTAAAAAATTGTGCCACAGGGTGGGGATTTGATGGAATGGGTTTGTGTTCACCTTCGCTTTCATTTCCCTTTGATCTATCAAAATGTAATACCACAGCTTCTGTAATATAGGCTGTTATACCTGTGAGCAGAACTGCAGCAATTGAGCAAGAACAACTTCACACTAGCCATCAGCAGCATGGATCAGACCTGGGCCAAATTCTTTAGGATTCAAGTTATTTTCTGTGCTCGATTGATCTTGCCCGGTGCAACTGAGCCATCCAAGAGGACCAGGCGATTTGCACTTTTTGGTAGGTTCCAATACACCAGACAAGCTCAGTATTACATTACATTACATTACATTATTGGCATTTGACACTCTTATCCAGAGCGACGTACAGTTGATTAGACTAAGCAGGAGACAATCCTCCCCTGGAGCGATGCATGGTTAAGGGCCTTGCTCAAGGGTCCAATGGCTGTGCAGATCATATTGTGGCTACACCGGGATTAGAACCACCAACCTTGCGTGTCCCAATCATTTACCTTAACCACTACGCTATAGGCCGCCCTAGAAGCATATAAACGTTTTTTAATTCAAAGCAATCACACCCAGGTCTGACGTTATTATTATTTTCATAATTATACTGCAAGGGTAGCATGGATGGTGCAGTGGGTAGCACTGCTGCCTCACAGCAAGGAGGTCCTGGGTTTGAATCCCGATCGGCCGGGGCCTCTCTGTGTGGAGTTTGCATGTTCTCCCCGTGTTGGGGTGGGTCTCCTCTGGGTACTCCGGTTTCCTCCCACAGTCCAAAGACATGCAGGTTAGGCTGATTGGAGAGTCTAAATTGTCCATGGGTATGAGTGTGTGAGTGAATGGTGTGTGCGCCCTGTGATGGACTGGCGACCTGTCCAAGGTGTATTCCTGCCTTTCGACCAATGTATGCTGGGATAGGCTCCAGCCCCCCCTGCGACCCTGCTCAGGATAAGCGGGTTAAGATAATGGATGAATAGTAATGCATTTTCCTACTTCTTGTCATGGTGGAAATTATTTATTTGTATTTTATCTAGGAAAACAAAATTCAAGGAAAACAAAACAGCAGTTGCATATACCTCACAGAAATAAGATCTATGCAGAGCCATCTGGCATGAACCCCTCCTCAACTGTGGTTTGCTGTGTTAAGACTGCACATTTTCTTAATGGATTTCTAGGCTTACCACAGTTTTTATGAGTTCTTGTGGACCATTCCTTAAGTGTTTTGGATGTTGTTTCAGGGCTTGTATCAGATATGATTCTTACTGATGCGGGTTCTGTCTGACTAATAGCAGATTAGTCAGTATTGATTTGAGTAGCAGGGCTACTAAAGAGAACAGAATGTGGACCACAGTCTCAATTGATGAGCCGTTCGTATTGTTTGTTCGAGAAAGAAAGTCCATAGAAAGTGAGCCAGTGTGTACTATGCTGTAGTGTAATAGATCTCTAAATATAATACAAATTGATAATTTGCTCAGCAGGAAATGGTTTGGTGGAAATTATAAAATATCAGATTAAACTATTTTTCCTCTTCTTTTTTTTTGTCAAGGAGTGCATATCTGAAACAGGGATATTTATGGTTTTGGTTATGGAAAGATAATTAGGAGAGGCTAGATGAAATTGTCCACTAAGACACACACTAGGAATGTTTTTTGTCACTCATTTGAAACGTCTTTGATCGAAAATTGTGGATGGTATGTGACAATTATTTACCTTTTGTGATTTCCTTATGGTGTATCAGTGCAGACAAAATATGAAATTATGGTCCCAATACAAAAGGGAAAAATAACAATCATAAAGGGGTTATCCTTTGTCAGGACCAAGCATAAAAAAATCAGATGTGACCATAGAGGTTGTTGCCATGCAGACTCTTGTACACTTGGGAGCCGACAGCAACACCGGATAAATTATAGCATTTGAGAGCTGTGTCTTCCAGAACACATCCTGTTGCCTAGACTACAGCTTCCACTAACTGTCATCCCCCAAGCCAACCAGGAGGAGGAGGGAAAAGTAATCGGTGGCGGGAGGGGGCACAACGTGAAAAGCAAAGCGGATAAATAATCAACCATTCGACACCTTAGAGATGTTTGAAAAAGAAAATGTGACAAACACTGCATCCGTGAGAGTGTGGTTGGGTTTGGGAAGACAGATGTTCACGACAGTAGTAGTGTACAGGGAGACTGTCCAATCGTGGTGCAATCAGCTAATTAATTAATTAATCAATTAAGTGCTGTCTGAGTGACAAGGATGCCAGCAGCTTGGCCTGCAGTCTTTAGGACCAGAGTCAAAAGGCCACAGTGTACAATGTGGGTCTCTAAGATGGGCAGCTCATTAGGAGCACAGCATCTATATTACTGTGCAAAAGTTTTAGGCAGGTGTAAAAAAATCTAAGAATGCTTTCAAAAATAGAAATGTTAATAATTTATTTGTATGAATGAACAAAATACAAAGTGTGTGAACAGAAGAAAAATCTAAATCAAATCAATATTAGGTGTGATGACCCTTTGCCTTCAAACCAACATCAATTCTTCTAGGAAGACTCGCACAAAGTCAGGGATTTTGGCAGAAATTTCAAGGCAGACAGGGGTTTCCAGATGTGCTGTCCAAGCTCTGTTGAAGAAGCACAAAGAAACGGGCAACATTGAGGACCATGGACACAGTGGTCGGCCAAGGAAACTTAGTGCAGCAGATGGAAGACACATCATGCTTACTTCCCTGCACAATCAGAAGATGTCCAGCTGTACCATCTGCTCAGAAACCAGTGGACCCAGGTACATCCATCGACTGTGCAGAGAAGTCTGGTCAGAAGTGGTCTTCATAGAAGAATTGCAGCCAAAAAGCCATACCTCTGACGTGGAAACAAGGCCAAGCGACTTGTATGAAGAAAAATGGCAGCAGGTTCTCTGGACTGATGAGTCAAAATTAGAAATAGTTGGCTGTTGCGGAAGGCAGTTCGCAGAAGGGCTGGAGAGCGGTACAAGAATGAATGTCTGCAGGCAACAGTGAAGCATGGCGGAGGTTCCTTGCAAGTTTGGGGCTGCATTTCTGCAAATGGAGTTGGGGATTTGGTCAGAATGAGTGGTCTCCTCAATGCTGAGAAGTACAGGCAGATACTTATCCATCATGCAATACCATCAGGGAGGCATCTGATTGGCCCCAAATTTATTCTGCAGCAGGACAATGACCCCAAACATACAGCCAATGTCATTAAGAACTATCTTCAGCATAAAGAAGAACAAGGGGTCCTGGAACTGATGGTACGGTCCTCATAGAGCCCGGATCTCAACATCATCGAGTCTGTCTGGGATTACCTGAAGAGACTTTTAGGCTGCCTAAATCTACAGAAGAAATGTGGCTAGTTCTCCAAGATGTTTGGAACAACCTACCTGCCGAGTTCTTTTACAAACTGTGCAAGTATACCTAGAAGAATTGATACTGTTTTGAAGGCTAAGGGTGGTCACACCAAATATTGGTTTGATTTAGATTTTTCTTCTGTTCATTCATTTCTTCTGTTCAAGCATTTTGTTAATTGATCGAAATAAACTATTAACTTTTCTATTTTTGAAAGCATTCGGCATTTTTTCACACCTGTCTTTTGCACAGTACTGTACATCTACATCGCTGTTTCTCTCTCGCTCTCTGTCTCTCAGTCTGTCTCGGTATCTCTCTCTACACCACCACCCCCTCACTGGACACACGGGACACTTCGGTCCTTCAAAAGATCCAGAATCATTATCTTCAGTTGTAATGCAATTGTATTATTAATGTAATGTATTAAGCATTGTGGACAGGCACAATGAACAGTTCTTTGGTATTAATGAATTCTATATCACATTTTCCACTGATGGGCAGCAGGGAGAACAATGAACATCTTTCACACCCTGTATAGAGGTTTGGAATTATGCACTGCTGGAGGAAACTGAGCATGGCTGCTCATGCAATTTGCAACTGGGAAAAAACACTCACATCAACCTTGCGTAAAGGCTAGCGTAAAGGCATCTCTGATGACAATACTTGTTGGTTTCAAGCTCTTTTGTGTGTCTTCCCACCATCTTGTTGATTTCTGTATGGATTCAACAAGGTGCTGGAAATATTAATTTTGGATATTGGTCCATGCTGACACAATGGCATCACATGGATGAAAAGTCCTGGGTTCAGAAATTAAAAGTACTGACATGCCTTTCTTTCACCCATGAACTCCACTAGCTGATTTCACTAATTACTTCTACCTCCTGGCAGAGGAATAGTCTTCATTAGTAAATCCAGGTGATTGGAACGAAATAATGGGGAGGACTTGCTCCACCTGTAACAAATGTAACATTTTTATCTCAACTTGTCAGACACCTCCTCCCCCCTAAATACCTTTATTAGGTATTTATTAGACTTATTTTTTAGACTAATTGGTCTTCCGCTGCTGACCCCTATCCACGTATAGGTTTGGCGCGTTGTGTTCAGAGATGCTCTTCTGCATACCACTGTTGTAATGTGTGGTTATGCATGTTTCTATCATGATGCATATGTAACCTCTCATATTCGTCTGCGTTGTGTCTCAATGAAAGGCAGGAGACGTGGGACCAGTTCGTCAGTTTATTAGCCTGGCGCAAAAGACAATACGTTGGATTCCGTAGCAAGGCGGCATGGATCAACACAGCATGCGTGGCTCTAATCCTTTTGAACTGGGCTCGCTATTTTTATAAGTTCAATAAAAATACAGCAAGAACATCCAAATGAAATACATAACATGTACCTGGCGCAAAAGACAATACGTTGGATTCCGTAGCAAGGCGGCATGGATCAACACAGCATGCTAATATGAAAAGGAGATGAAATATTAGCTATTCACACGTTTTGTTATAAACTTCGATAAAAAATAGCTCTCAATGTGCAAAAGTGTAACACAAAATACACTGTTTACATAAGGGACGCATGTAGAACACATTTTAGTAGTTAGTGTTAACTTAGAACGTTCAGTTGTAGAATTGTAAAATAATATTCCAGGAGCGCTTTTTAACACAATTTACCGTGGCTCTAATCCTTTTGAACTGGGACGAGAGCCACGCAGTTCTACCTGTTTATCCCCTAGGGGCCAGTATTCTCCCAACAGTGTTATATGTCTAGATAGTAGTATAGAAAATTATACAGAAAGCTTGCAAGTGGAAGAAACCAAATCATCACTGTTACACATACATGGATGTCTTTTTCTATCTTAGGTTTAAGTAAATCTTTTTCACCCACATATGGATCTCCAGATAATAAACAATTGGTTAACAAGTCAGGGTGGGCTGTCAAATGACTGTCTACTTTTTAAAATCAGAACCTAAATTAGAATTACTTTTTAACATCAGGACTCAAATTCGTAATAGTATAAGAAGCTAATCTAAAGGAAATTATGGTTTAATAAACCTCTGCATAAATAGCCTGTAAATGTGTGGACATAGGGGTGTGTGCATCATACAGACTTATATTTATTTACCCCACTGTGGCCAGCTATGGCACTGATGTAGACTTACCTTGACAATTGCTGTGATGATAACCAGTTGTAGAACAGTTTTGCTACTTTTTGAGTTTTTAAGCTCACATGCAGAACAGAATGTGCACAGGTTAATTGGCTGCTGTAGTAGTATTGCTGTTGGAATATTATTTCAGCATTATTTCAGCAAACCAATTTGATGTTTCAATATATACTGTATATAAAATTTCGGAAATTTGTGTTTGGTTGATTATTTCTGTGTTGTAACAATGCTTCTGGGAAATACATTCTATACCGTTGGAAAGCCTGTTTATTTCCCTTTTAAATGGTGCCCCATTTTGTAAGGAACATGCATTTGTGGGATGAGCAGCACAGCTGAGTATGTGGGTAGCGCTCATGTAAAATTTGCCAAATATTCCCTGCCAATGCCAAACAGCTTATTCTGCTGTTGCTATTGACTCTTGTTTGGTGTTGTTTGATGATTGAAGTCGATCAGTAACAAGGAAGAAACAAGACATATTGGCAATTTTACAATTTATCAATTTAACAAACAGTCAGGAGCCTCAGTAGCGTGTGGAAGAACCATACACAGCCACAACAGCCTGGCACCTCCTCCTCATGCTGATCACCAGCCTGGTCACACACTGCTGTGGGATGGCATTCCACTCCTCAACCATGATTCGAAAAAGGGAAATAAACAGGCTTTCCAATGGAATAAAATGTATGTATATATAACCAGTATGTACACTGACTGAGCTATTTATCAGGTATTTATTAGATTTATTTTTTAGACTTCTACTGCTGTAGCCTATCCACTTAGGGTTACGATGTGTTGTGTGTTCAGAGATGCTCTTCTGCATACCACGGTTGTAATGTGTGGTTATTTACATTACATTACATTACATTATTGGCATTTGGCAGACGCTCTTATCCAGAGCGACGTACAACAAAGTGCATACCCATAACCAGGGATAAGTTCGCTGAAAGATTTGCAGGATTTGTCAGCTTTGACCAGTCTGGCCATTCTCCTCTGACTTCTCTCATTAACAAGTCAGCAAAATTGCTGCTCCCTTGTGACTACTGTGTATGAAAATCCCAGGAGATCAGCAGGACTCAAACTACCCTGTCTGCCACCAACAATCATTCCATGGTCAAAGTCACTTTGATCCCCATTCTGAAGGTTGATGTGAACATTAACTGAAGCTCCTGACCCGTATCTACATGACTGTACGCATTGCACTGCTCCATGTGCGCGTGGTTTCACAACGTCGTCTATGAGCCATATCAAGGTGCAGGTTCCCTTTATATAAACCTCTCATTTTGAATATGAAAAGAAGAAGTTAGACAATAACGTTAGACAATAATCCCGAAAATAAAAGTACAAAAAATTCGGTCACATCGTCATATTCCAAAAAAGGAGGAAATTAGTGGCATTAAAATGATTTCTGGAAACAAATAGGCTTCGTAGACTCGGAAAATCGTATAACGGCAAGAACGTTGTACGTCGCTCCTCGAAATAGAGCGTCTGCTAAATGCTTTGAAACGTAATGTCATGAAAGAGGTGTGGTCCAGAATCAAAATAGTCTCGTGGAAGAACGGTTCTTTACGGTACACTTCACAGTTGATTTTTGGTCGTCGGTCCAAGGTCTTCGTAAGTAAAACGTTATATATAATGCGTTAGGTAATTGCCTATAATTAGAGTTGAAAGCAAATTAGATTAAGGGTCATTCTAAAAACGTGCCATTTTGCATTCTGAAAATCAGATTTTCAGTATTGTTTCAGTATTGTATTGTAAGTATTGTTTTTGTTGTGTTTAAGGATTTATTTGGATTAAGTAGACCCTTACCTGTCAGAAAAATATGTGGTGCCATCTCAGGCTATCTTACTTATTTATTTATTTTCTTAAAATAATCAAGTGTGTTTTGTCAACCCTGTTACACACATCAAATTGTATTTAAAATTATTTGAAGTCATACTTATAATAAATCTGGTATATTATGAAAGATACATCATCCCTGTTTACATTAAGAGTGTTTATAAATTAAAATAATGAGGAATATGTTTTTTTTTACATGGATGAATACACTCATGTGCAATCTGCCCAGTCACTGTATCTTAGTTTTTAGGACAAAATCATGAAAACAAACTAATGTGTTTATAATCATATCCTAACTACTTAAGGGGGGTATTGTTATATTTTACTTAACATATCAAAAGAGTTTATGTATATTTGACTTTTATTTCTATTCATTAAATAAGAGTATTATAAGAGTAACAGGATTGACGGTAGCACACCTGTTCAGGAGACGAGTTTGTTTTTAGACTGTAGTAAGTGGATTTGGCATAGAACATTATGGAAATGAATGAGGACACTGAAGACATATATGTAAAACAGTTATTTTATTAAAATTATGAAAGAATTAAAACTAAAATAATTTGCATCAAAATGAAATGATGCTATCTGATGCATCCTCTCAAATACAATCAGTGTCATCTCTCAGGAATTTCTGATGAAAAAGAGCAGAGCAGCCTCCCCATTAACAAACTGAGCTGCAAGTTCAACAATCTGGCCATGCCAGATTCCTCAAGTTCAAGTCAGAGCCTTTTTCTCTCCTTTGATCTTAAACGCCCCTCACGATGTTGCCTGCAACACAATGAAATAACAAACACATTTAGGGACAAAACATGCTATTTGTAGTATAAATATTATTTAAAATTATGTACTGTATAAATAATTCTGGTTTTGAACACACAGTAAACATTGGGACATGGCAGGGAAAGGGTTAATAGTAACAAGGTTGACGGTAACAGGGTTGACGAAATATGTTTTTGGCAGCCATTACTAGCCTTGTGGTTAACACAATGACACCACATGGTGTGCATTCTAGAGAGGCTAATATGCTTGTTTATATGTACATTTAAATTTTCCATGAAATAACTTTTTAATACATGATAACAAGACTGACACACTATGACTGTCCCCTTCTGTCAGACTAAACATAACTCAATGAAAATCCATGAAAAGAGAGGAGCACTTACTTGTCTGCTTGGCATCATCTTCATAAAAGGCAGAGGATATCACTTCCTGAAAATTATGTCACTTTTGGGATAGTCCATTGTCCCTGAGGGGGGTGTTTATCCAAAGTAACAGGGTTGACGCAAAACGCAGGGACAGCACTAAAATGTTATTTTTTTCAATATTCCAAAAAGGTGAAGAAAATACATAGAAATACATTGTTAACTGACAATTGAAGCTTTTCATAATTATAATTTGTTTTCAGATAATTTGATTTCATCCTCCTTAAAAGCCTGTTGTAATAGAAATATTTTACCCAGGGACAAGCCATTTTTAGCTATTTTTACAATGTTTACAAGATATACAATACAAAAAGTCTTTAAAATTCATGAAATAAATCAATGTATACATTTTTAAAATGAAGACTGTTTATTTACCAAATGATACCAACTAAATTTTTTAAAGTTTTGTTGTTAATATAGCTTTATGAGGTAGTTTTTGTGTCAGGGACATAAAATGGCACGTTTTCGTAGAATGACCCTTAAACGGGTGAGTAATGTGATTTTATACGTTGTGCTTTGGAGTTTGTGTAGTTTATATTGACCAAATGCTACCAATATATTTTTCCATGTTTTCTGTAATGAACTTGGCTCCGACAAAACAACTTATGGTAATATTAATATAAGTCAATGTATCCCTTTTTTTTTGAGACGTACCGCATTTGCCATTTCTTTTCTGCTACGACGCAAAACAAAACCAAACAATAATTATTTGCTTTCTTTTTTTCGAAAGACAATTTTAATTTTCTGTTTCAGGAAAAGGAAACAAACATGACTGCAAAAATGAACACATCTCTGATAATAGGCTTGGGGTTCTTTTTTGCGACCTTTAGCTTGGGTAAGACAAAATAATGTTATAGTTATCAGCCAACCTTACTTTATTGTATTGTCATAATTACCTTTTCCATAAAATGTTTATCCTTAACAAGAGCTATGAATTAGTAGTGATCTAGGCCTACATACTGGCATTTTTCATAATAGCTAAAAGGGAAAACACCCGTGAATTTCAGCTTGGAAATACATGGTTTGTCTTTCACATGCAGTAGTTCATTTAACAATATACATGTACATTGTAGCAGACACATCTCAGCAATGATGTTTGAACATGTTTGAACACCTTTTCAAACTCTACCTTGTCTAACCCCCCAAAAAATCTTTTTTTTTAAAACAACATATGATGACTATATGTTTAAAACAACACATCCTATGTATTTTCCTAATTATGGATGTGATGCTTTGACTTGTGGAAGAACCTATGCACTTGTAAGTCGCTTTGGATTAAAAGCGTCTGCCAAATGACTAAAATGTAAAATGGCAATGGAAACATTATACACAAGGTTGTTGTTCTGTTCCATCACAAGGATCAACCCTTCGCTGCTACAAATGCTCAGGATTTAAAAGCTGTTCAGCTGTCCAGGACTGCGGCAGGCAGGATGCCTGCCTGACACTAAAAGAAAAAGGTTGGACATCTCCATGTACATCTAGCTTCTGAAATGTTTTTACATTGGGTGGCCTGTAGCGTAGTGGTTAAGGTACATGACTGAGACCCGCCAGTGGTTTGAACACAATACTCAAAGGCCACAATAAGATCCGCACAGCCATTGGGCCCTTGAGCAAGGCCCTTAACCCTGCATTGCCCAAGGGGAGGAGTCTAATAAACTGTACATTGCTCCGTATAAGAGCATCTGCTATTTCTGCTAAAAACAGTGTTAGTAGAACACAGGTAGCCTAACCTTTTTGTCTTCCACACAGGAGGGAAGACCATTCGTCAGTGCTTCAAATCGTCAGCCTGTGACAGCGCCCTCCTGAATTTGATATTTCCTGGGCATGGATCCACATTCAATTGCTGCACCTCTAACCTGTGCAATTCCAGTCCTGCTATCTTGATCAACAGGTCTTTTCTGGGACTGCTGGCATTATTTGTGATATTTTGGTGCTACCTGATTTGAAATCTTTGATCTAACAACAAGGCAAAAATCCATGAAACCAATTACAGTGGCTTGACATGATAATATCGCTTTCATGCAAACCGTACCTTGCATACAGTATATTTGCATACAGTATATTTAGCATATTTTACAGTCACTCTTGCATACAGTATATTTTGCATATTTTACAGTCACTCTTGCATACAGTATATTTCCCAATTTATGCTTGGAATTATTAACTTCTTAACTACATTCATAAAACCAAATTTACACAATTGCACACAATTTCAGCGTCTTTTCACCGAGGTAATTACATTTCTTCCACACAGACACTTGGGGCACTCTTTTTTTATTGACTCTTTATTGAAATGCTTCATGGAAGGACAGTGTGGCAAACGTGAGACTGTGGGAAATGAGATGTATTTTTGAGAAAATAAATATAGTTTTGATTATATCCATGAGGTATATCCAACCATGTACACTCAGTGATCACTTTATTAGACAGACCTGTACAGCTTATTAATGCAAATATTTAATCAGCCAATCATGTGGCAGCAACTAACTGCATAAAAGCATGCAGACAGGGTCAAGAGGTTCAGCTGTTTTTCAGACCAAATGTCAGAATGGGGAAGGAAAGTGATCTAAGTGACTTTGACTGTGGAATGATTGTTGGTGCCAAACAGGGTGGTATCTCAGAAACTGATGATCTCCTGGGATTTTACAAGCACATACAACCCCTGGCAAAAATTATGGAATCGGCACACTTAGAGGATGTTTATCCAGCTTTTTTACTTCATAGCAAATAAACAAATCACAGATCTGACACAAAACATTTTTTTGTTTAACTGCTGAACATTCTGGCATGGTGAAACATTATATTTGCACAAGGCTGATCATGCTGCTGCTGTTCTAAATATTACAGGGTTTCAACAGAGAGGGAGAACTTCATTACCATCTGATGCTTCCACTGAATATGAACCAGTCAGGAGAATTAAGGCATTATTCAGAAGGATTAGTACTAACTGTCATTTGTACCTATGGCTTTGGCTATCATATATACAGAATTAGCTGTTGAATATCAATCATTGCTTTTGCAGTTTCAATAGATTGGTCCGCATTGCTTATTCAAACAGACCAAAAACACAGTAATGTTAAAATCCAAAGCCTTGAATCTATCAAGAGGATATGATCTAATGATGATGGTCATGGTGGTGATGATTCGGAGAACTGACTTTCAGATTAACGTTTCATGAGAAACACATGCTAACAGCACTGTGTATAATGAAAATATGCAACACTGAGCAATTCAAAAACTTCCAAAAAATATCAAGCTTTTACATTTTTATTATGTCCCCCTGTCATTCAGAGACAAACACAGCTGATTTCAGAATAGGGTTGCAAGATACCCGGTTTTGGACAGTAATGTCCGTTTGTTCAAAATGGTTGGTTTTGAAAAGTTTGAAGTTTGGAAACCCTAATTCAGGGTTTCCAAGTGCCTGCATATTTGATTTATATGTCAGTCAACCACTCATTGAGATTTTTGACCAGTTGATAGCCGGTGGTGTAATAAGATTACAGATTCAGTGTGGATAATGTTTTTTTTCTTCTGAATTTTCTTTTTTCAAAAAGCAAGTCTTGCAGTACATTAGAGATTGCGCAAGTTATTTTGTTCTCAAGATGCTATGAACTGTTGCTGTTGCATACAATTGTGGGTCTTTATTTTTGTTATTGTGAATTGGGCATTGCTTGTCATTGATGCCATGCAGATACAGTATACTTTTCCAGTGAGATTTAAACCTGAATTCACTGAGCGTTGCTCTCATCTTAGAAAGTTTAAGACATGTTTTTCCTCACAAACACAGTTTGCTGAACTCAACAATCTTGCCAAACTGAGCAGAAAAGACTAACACTGTACATTTACTTAGATGTGCACCAAAATGCATTACAAACCAAAAAGTTGAATTAATTTCTTTTTTCTTTTTTTTGTTATTTAGCTGCTGCTTTTATTGTTATGTTCCTAAGTTCTGTCTGTTCATTTGTCATTGTTTATTATCGTTATTCTTTTAATTTATTCATGTATTCATTATTCATTACATTACATTACATTACATTACATTACATTAATGGCATTTGGCAGATCTTATCCAGAGCGACATACAGCAAAGTGCCTACCCATAACCAGGGATAAGTGCGCTGAAAGACCCTAGAGGAAGTACAATTCCAACTGCTACCTGCACAATAAAGATAAGGACCAGGGCCTATTTGATCATCCATCCATCCATCCATCCATCCATCCATCCATTATCTGAACCCGCTTATCCTGAACAGGGTCGCAGGGGGGCTGGAGCCTATCCCAGCATACATTGGGCGAAAGGCAGGAATACACCCTGGACAGGTCGCCAGTCCATCTCAGGGCACACGCACCATTCACTCACACACTCATGCCTACGGGCAATTTAGACTCTCCAATCGGCCTAACCTGCATGTCTTTGGACTGTGGGAGGAAACCGGAGTACCCAGAGGAAACCCACACAGACACGGGGAGAACATGCAAACTCCGCACAGAGAGGCCCCGGCCGACGGGGATTCGAACCCAGGACCTCAGATTTTAAAATAATAATAATAATAATAATAATAATAATAATAATAATAATACCGCAACACGCAAATGTATGAACAAACCGCTTACCTAGCCAAACACTGCAGACAGACAACAGAAATCCGGGATAGTCCCGGAGAATCCAGGACGGGTGGCATCCCTAGGTTCAACCTTCCTTCCAATCTTGCATTCCTTACTTCCGGCTTCTTTCGCTAGTTAATGTTGTAAAGCACTATTCTTACTAACAACTGGTAATTTAGATATTGTACAGTACTAATCATATTAATACACTTACTGTCTGTCTAACAAACTAACAATCACTTAATTTGGGTAGTTTAAATTTAATCACATAATTAACTTACTAATGCATCTCCAGGTTAAATTCTGTTCTGTTGCCTCCCTATTCTATCACTAATTACTTGCTTAGTTTCAGGGAAGTGTTCACACTTGTCTCTCGTATCTCGACATCCCCTGATTCCGTGCAATTGTCTACTCCCTAGTCCGGAGCCGTTTGTATTACATGTGTGTCTTTGTAAATCCAGTCTGCGTTTTCATTTCCCCCTCATTATTGTGTTATTACCCTTTCATTTGTCTCACCTGATGTTTATTTGTTAGACCGCCCTCACTCCCATGCCCCACCTAGTTTGTCTCATTCCCCTGTGTATAAAACCTGTCCTTTTCGGCCAGGCGGGCTGCAGCATTCTGGACCAGCTGGGGCTTGATGGCACAAGCTGGGAGACCGGCTAGGAGGGAGTTGCAGTAATCCTGGCGGGAAATGATGAGTGCCTGGACTAGGAGCTGGGTGGCTTTCTCCGTCAGGAGATGACGGATACGGCGTATATTGTAGAGGAAGAACCTGCAGGTTCTGGCAGTGGAGGATACTTGTGGAGCCAAAGATTCTTTGCCATGTGGGAGGAGAAAACTACAAAGTCCTCAACCGTCAGTGAGAGGTTGATTGTCGGAGAGGACTTAGCGGGAAAGAGAAGCTCAGTCTTGGCAACGTTAAGCTTCAGGTGGTGGGAGGTCATCCACGCAGAGATATCAGCCAAGCATGCAGAGATCTCTGTGGTGACCTGGGTATTGGGGGGGAAGGAGAGAAAAAGCTGGGTGTCATCGGCGTAAGAATGGTAAGGAAAGCCATGGGAAGAGATAACAGAACCAAGAGACATGGTGTATATAGAGAAGAGGAGAGGACCAAGAACTGAGCCCTGCAGGACTCCAGTTTGTAGGGGGTGAGGGTCAGAGACTCAGTGGAGTGGCCACTTTTGAAGCTGGACTGGTTGGGATCATGGAGATTGTTCTGGAGAAGATAAGTGGACAGTTGGTAGCAGACTGCCCGTTCCAGAGTTTTAGTGAGAAAGGGAAGAAGAGAGACAGGCCGGTAGTTGTTCATGGTAGCAAATGGTAGTAATCTTAGACAATCTGGCCAGAACATTTACAGCATCAAAATACACATCAAACCTAATTCAGGGTCATTCTGGGACAGTTGTTTCATACCAGCCTAGTCAAAATCTGAACAAACAAGCATAAAAAGAAACAGCCCCTAAACCTCTAAGAAAAACAAACCAAACAACCTCACATGCAGTCTGATAGGAGATACTGAAAACATAATAATTGCCATAATTCAATAAGCAAAATGGAAAATTCCACATCAGAGGAAGGGGGACATTTGAAACTGGGCACTAATTTCCCAATAATCCCTTTTTAGTTGTTTTCTTTTCCAGTGAAAGAAAATCAGCACAATGACTGGCTGCTTTCTGTTCATTGCCTGGGCCATTTACTCCTTAATTAGTCATAAACAGGAAATGTAAATAAGTCACTTAATGTCTGTCTACTGTTTCTTTAAAGCAAAATGAGGACGCCAGCTGAACAATAAGGTTATTATGGAAGAGCGCTTCTTATATATCCACTTTAAATAAACAGCCTGAAACAAAAAACAATGACGAACGGCACTAAAGCGCTTTTTTTGTGACATTATTTTTTTTCTCCTAATTAATCACTGAGGATCTTTGAGTACAAAGAGGCAGGCACTGGAGAAATATCTGGAATAAAAATCCTAAACCCAAAATTAAAAGTGATCAAGCTGAAGGGTTTAATCCTCAAAGACAATGAGCGACTAATCAGCTGGATATGTATGCAGAATGGTTAAGAGGGAGACTGCACAAGCTATGAATTTTAACACGAGCAATATTTTCTCAATGAGAATTAATGACGTTAACGTAACATATTTCACCCTCTTAAGAGCGTTGATTAATCCCTTGTTGCAATAGCTTTACACATCATTAAGATTCCGCAGTGACTTCACAGCACATTGTCAATTAATCTTCATGTGCTTGTGATGTCATATATGACCATGCTTCAACATGTTCCCCAGCAATTCCCATGAAGCCTCAATGAAGCCTGTGGAATTCAGGAATGGTGACGAGAAAGAATAGATATGCAGTGAGCAGCAGTTCTGAGGGCAGAAATGCGTTCTTAATGAGAGAGGTCAGAGGACAAGGGCCAGACTGGTCAAAGCTGACATGGAGGTGACAGTAACGCAAATAACCACACGTTACAACAGTGGTATGCCGAAGGGCATCTCTGAACACACAACAAACCTCTTAAGTGAATAGGCTACAGCAGCAGAATATAAGTCTAATAAATGGTAAATATATACCTAATAATGTGCTCACTGAGTGTGTGTAGGGCGAGGGGTTGGAGGTGTCGGGGTTTTTTTAGTTGTCAGCAGAAAGCAGAAATGGCTTTTAAAAGCAATGTCAGTATATTGCATTCACTCTGCGGTCTTAAACCACAACTGATGCCTTAATGGCTAGAGTTTCCCAGAAGTCTTTTATCAGTCAATCGCTGCTGATAAATGGTCTTGGAATTATATAGTGGCAGGGTTGTTTAAAACTGTTTTTGACTGAACAACTATTTTAAAGGTTCTTACAAATATGAGAGGATACTGTCACCTTCTGAACTGGCCTTATTTGATGTAGATAAAAAAAACTGCACGTCCCCAACTGCATTTCCTCCACAGTGCGTGATGGGGTTTCTTGATAAACACCATGCTGTGAAAACACATAGATTTTCACACTATGATAAAAACCTGATCCTTTCATTGGAGGAGGTTATATGTAGCTCTGCGCATATTTCTGCCCATGTTAAATGGGGAATCACCAATTATAATTAGAATCTGCGAGGGCAGGGCTAAATTGTGGACACTGCGCAACTCCTTATTCAAAATGATATGCCCACATATTGTCCTGTGTCATCATCAAAATGGAGTGCCGCATGTTATATGCATCTTCAGTTTAGTCTAGGAACGTATTCATGGCCTGCCACAATTTATTTAACTGAAGGCAATTCATTAATTACAGTTCAGTAAGCTTGTCTCATGTCATGAAATATTTTGACATTCTGTGGCTTCCCTGACATAAATTCATGAAGTGACTTTGGTATTAGTTAAACATGATTGCTTCTGTACCCGGCAGACAATGTCATATTAAATAAAATGTGATAATGTCAGTACATTATTCCATGGGGGCGGCTCTTGCTGAAAAAGATACCTCAGTGATTACATTTTATACAAAACCCATGTCATGCCCCACTGAGGTCCTGAGACCGGGGCCTGGATCCAGACCAGACAGTATTTGTCCTTTACTTCGACTTGTAAATAAAAGCAAGTGTTAGTTGCTTTCTGCAGAAACATATTTCCACTAGCTAATGTTTTCTATGAAACATATATTTTGTTCCAAGGTCGGTGGTTTGATTCCCGGTGTAGCCACAATAAGATCCGCACAGCCGTTGGGCCCTTGAGCAAGGCCCTTAACCCTCCATTGCTCCAGGGGAGGATTGTCTCCTGCTTAGTCTAATCAACTGTACATCGCTCTGGATAAGAGCGTATGCCCAATGCCATTAATGTAATGTAATGTAATGTGTGTCTGGTCCAAGCGATGGTTCTGTCCCGCCTGGACTACTGCAATTCCCTCTTGGCTGGCCTCCCAGCGTCCGCCATCAGACCCCTCCAACTTATCCAGAATGCAGCAGCTCGTCTGGTCTTCAACCTTCCCAAATACTCACACGTAACCCCCCTGCTTACTTCCCTCCACTGGCTGCCTGTCATGGCTCGCATCAAATTCAAAACATTGGTGCTAGCCTTCCAAGCAGTTTAGGGGTCTTCCCCAGCTTACCTACAAAAAATTATCAGACCCTACACCCCTGCCAGACCTCTTCGTTCAGCCTCCAAAGGCCGCTTGGCACCTCCCTTATCTTTGTTGTGCAGGTAGAAATTGAAATTGTACTTCCCTTTAGGGTCTTTCAGCGCACTTATCCCTGGTTATGGGTATGCACTTTGTTGTACGTCGCTGTGGATAAGAGCGTCTGCCAAATGCCAATAATGTAATGTAATGTAATGCGTGTGTGTGGATTCTCATTCTCATTCGGCTCAATGTCTGTTTTTCCCTTCTACAGCATCAGGGATCAGCAATGCTAGGCTTCCAATCCAAATCCAGCCCTTCTTTTCTCCTGGGCAATTAGTGCTACTGATTGGCCAGACTGTCATCACACCTCCCAGGTAAAGGGAGGGCGGAAAACCAGCAATTCTCAGCTGTCGGGGACCGTGACTTGCTGATCCCTGTTATACATCATTTCTCGCCCCAGTTTGAGAGTTTTTACTTGTTACATTCAGCAAAAAGTATTTTCCATGTATATATTTTACAAAGATACATGTGTCATTTTACAGTTCTGTACTGCACATTCAGGCTATAGTACTTTGGTTTTAGTACAGAGAAACCGCTTTAAAACTATATATGCTATATGCTATATGCTGTGTCCCATCAGATTCATCTAAGCGACTTGGACCAAGGAATGATTGCTGATGCCAGACAGGGTGGTTTTAATTATTCAGGAGGTAGTAGAAGTGACTTTTCACAGGTAATTTACCAGTACGAAGACAAGAAACCATGCAGCGTGGTTAACTGAATAGTGCATGGGTCTCTGTATCATGTCCACAGTGCAGCCAACTATGACAGACAGAGCTTTGTGGTCTATGAGTTTCCTCCGCAAATAAATTCTCACTAATTTCCACAGAACATGGCGAAATATATCCTTCTATAAAAGTGCAGGTCATGTTTACTTCCCTTATAGCCTTTGAACCTAATGAAAGATTACACTGCATCAAATGTCATTTATTCCTTGTAAGTTAACACGATTGAGATAAATTAGTTCATTTTAATATGCAGAGTGACCATTTATTTCCAAGCATTTTAAAATATTCTACTCTCATGGAATATAACACGGAGCCTACATGGCAGAAACACTACCCAGGAAAATCACAATACTGGGCTTGCTTGCAAAAAAGTGAAAATCTCGCTTTAAAGAAGAAACTGACATTCGGGTGTCGAAAAGGGAAGATTACCGAGTTCTGTCATTGGCCGTTCTTTCACTTCTTCTGTCAGCCACTGCTGTTGCGAATAGGCTTTAGAAATAAGTTATGCATCTGTGTGCCCATCACTGGCATTGGGAAAGTACTCTGCATTTTCCATTTTCCCAATGTGCCTTTCTAAGATAGGGGAACTCTGACAGAACAGCCTCTGATGGACAGACTGAAAGTATTCTCTTCTTTTAGGATACAATGCACACATTTTCTAGCTGCAGCTTATTGGAGTACTTCCGCTTAGGTTACAACGTGGTACTCAAGGAAACAATAGCAGTGTTCTACTCAGGCCCCAAGAACCTTATGTGGAGTAATCCCAAAACATTTGGTCACACTATTACCTTGTTGTTTTTATTTCCTCAGCTTCAGCCATCTTCGTTTTTATACAAATGTGACTAATCTGCACATTCTACAATATATATATATATATATATATATACACTGTGGCATGGGGGTTCAGTAGTTAGTACTGGCATGGGTGCCACCAGGAATTTTGGGCCCCGTGAAAAGATCTCACAACGGGCCCCACCATCTGAGGAAAATCTCTATATGCAAATATCTTTTGATGGTCAGTCAGGGCCCTTAGGGTAATTTTATTCACTGGTTGTGGTACCCCTGAGTACTGTTGCCTCACAAAAAGGGAGGTTCCGGGGCCAAATCCCAAAGCCCAGATGCTCTGTATGTGGACTCTGCAGTTACTCCCCATGTCCGTGTGGGTTTCCTCCAGGTGCTCCGTTCCTCCCACAGTCCAAAGACGTACAATCCACGGAAACACGGAAAATCTGATACATTTGCATAAATGTTATCAATGTGCATTGACCCTGTCAAATGGACGAAACAAATTAATGATGTGGCGGAATAGAAGCCCCAACATTTGCCAAAATGTTATTACTGTGATGGTTAAAAAGTAATTACCATTCTATCAGCTCAGAATCACCATGAAACATGTGAAATCTTTTCTTTTTTTCCCATTACATTTCTAGGGTTTGCTTGTGTATAAAATGGAATACTGCACTTCTTGTGCAAACAGTCTTTACTGTGCACAAGTGTTATTGCTAGCACTTTTATTGAGCCTGTATTTTGTTAATTGGGACTATTATTATTATTCCATTTCATTATACTGCCTAAGGCCCTTGTATCTGCTACACTCAAATGTGTCAACATAGCCTTATACATCCGCTGTGATGAAAGCATGTACAGTATGAACACTCAAAATTGGTTCATGATTCTCTGCAAAGTGCTCTGCGTAGCCTGTACCAGTAAATAGGCCATGAGAAACCCAAGCCTGCACTCATATTAATTATAGCCTGTGGTGAAAAGCATGAGACATGTCTAATGAATGTGATTATGATGCTTTTTAGAGCCATGGAGAGGGAAGGGGAAGTAGCCAGGCTTCATGGATGGATAGGGCCTTATTTAAAAAGGCGTGGGCTCCTATCAGAGATGGCACTCCTCATGGGCTCTCCAGCTAATGAAAAAACACACGCACATTCACACACACACACACACACACACACACACACACACACATTCACACACACACACACACACACACACGCACATTCACACACGCACACACACACACAGGGGAACACAATGGAGAGAGAGGGGGAGGGGGAGAGAGAAAGGTGGCTGAGGGAGAAAAGATGAGAGAGGGAGAAGGAGAGGGAGAGAGGATGAGAGAAGGAGAAAAAACCCTTTTTTAGCACATTGTTTGTTTTGACCTCATGAATAATGCAGAAGTCCACATGCAGAGGATAAAACATTTCAGGGAATGCTGTCCTTGAAAGCAAACAAAACACTGCACAATATCATCTCTTTTCACTTGATTCAATGTGAAACTAATATGACAGCCGTCTTGGAATAGCGACATAGCTGTTCAATAGGACTTAAGATTAAATCACAAAAAGTTTTTTATTGTATTATTTAATTAAGGAATTTCAAACAATATGGAAAGTTAAAATATAAAACATATTAATACAATACGTTCACAATTCACAACCGTAACAAAGACAAGAACAAAAAATATTGATATTCATGAAGTAAAGTAAGAAATGTTAGGCTCCGCCTCTTCCTCTCTGGTATTACGCCATCCTGCAAACAGAGCCGACCGATCAGAAAATGCTTTGTTGCTTTCGGTGAAAAGCAATCTATTGCTCTTGATTTAGTAACGCATCATCATTGTACAATCTTCCAGCCCTGTGTAGGCTACAAGATGTATCAGGTCTTTATTATAACTCAATTGGATAATTAGGAATTCAGTTAAAAACACTTTATTTTGCACAATTACTGTTAGATAATGCACATCATATGTTTTCAGTTGTTGACATGCTCAAAATTCTGTTTATGAAAAACAGCAACATGCCATTAAATGCATGGCACAGTGCGAAGGAAAAGGCTATCGACGAAAAGTGACTGCCATAAGTCATGCACAATTCTTTGTTTCTAGGTGGTACACTGGTATTTCCATCCATCCATTATCCTAACCCGCTTATCCTGAACAGGGTCGCAGGGGGGCTGGAGCCTATCCCAGCATACATTGGGCGAAAGGCAGGAATACACCCTGGGCAGGTCGCCAGTCCATCGCAGGGCACATACGCCATTCACTCACACACTCATACCTATGGGCAATTTAGACTTTCCAATCAGCCTAACAAGCATGTCTTTGGACTGTGGGAGGAAACCGGAGTACCCGGAGGAAACCCATGCAGACAGGGGGAGAACATGCAAACTCCACACAGAGAGGCCCCGGCAAGGTCAGTACCAGTAACCAGTAAATATCTTGTATTAATTGGGGGTCTGGATATTCTCCCTGCAGCGCTGTCATGCAGACTATGTTTCCGGTGATTACACTAGATTGATCCAGGACCCATTGTGGTGGCCCGATCAGGGATCGATACCCCACTGGAGTGGAACGGCGAGGACGCCGACGTCAGGAGCTGGGTAAAGTAATAGACGGTGAATATGTCCCCATGTCCGTTTTAAATAGAGCCGCACCTTGGAGAGAGCCGGGGGGAAGAGTCAGCACCACGGCCAGCACCACCGGGGCGAGGCGCGTGCGGAATGCAAACCTCTAACTAATTTTGAGTAAACAGGCACAGCTGAGCTGAATGAGAGAGGAGAGCAGCACGCTACAAAAGGCCGGGCTGGAGAACAGGGCGGGGCTGACGACGGAGGCGGAGAGCTGTGCAGCCCGTGCTTGACTAAAGAGTGCAACGCCACTTGGATTTCCGGGAGAAACCCCGCGACCGAAACTTAACTCGGAGCCTCACGTGAGCGTATCTCTCCTGCTGTAAAACCGGCTAACCTATCCCGCTCTAAATTCAAACAGAATCCCCTAAGGAGGGCGGACAAGCGGACTACCGAGGCCGGGGAGACACGGAGGCCAGGAGCGGCCCAGCTGTTTTGTTTTTTCCTTTTTTTCGGTGTTCGTAATTTTTTGGCCGTTGATTTATTTTTTGAAAGGAACCCTCTCTCTGTCCTTATTATTCACACCCTTCTCTCTTTCCATTCACTTGCAAATCTGCAGTTCGTTTATTAGAGCCACACAATGCAGGTGTTCCCGACCATCACCGTGGCGACAGACAGCCCTGCGGCCAGGGGCTGAAAATAAAGCGTTTTCTCCTTCAGGAAGGAAGAGGAGGCTCAATCCTGGAAGACAGTAAATCCTCAAATTGTGTCCGGGATTCTATTGGAAGCCGGGCCTCGGATAATAACCGGGGGCGTGGCCGACTCGGACAAATAAAGGCCGGCCCCCAAATACATGCCGGGGTAATATTGCCTACCAGTAGGGCTATCAGTCCATGAGCACTAGAAGACATTGTTTCGATTTAACTCAATGAAATAAAAGAGCTCTTCTTAATATTTTATATTGCTGGTTGGTTTAATACTGTTGCCAATGAAAAGTCGTTGTCCTACACCATGGGTCTCCAACACGTTGCTCTCAAGCTACCAGTCGCTTGCCGCCCCCTTCTAAGTAGCTTGCCAAAGGCTGAAGCAGTATACATTTAAACACAATTCTTGCCGCGAGGCATTCCAGCCTCCGAATATTAATAAAAAGTTAATCAGGCAAAATTAAAAATTAACTCAATTTAGGCTACTTGGCTACGCAATAAGGTTTCCACGTATTTACAGCACAGCGCACGTTCAATGAATGAATGAAAGCGGCTGCCTTGGCTCGCAATAAACAGACGAGTGGAAATCCCGACACTCTTTCAATTACATAAAACTTAACAGTGAACCATCAAATACCCTCCAGATTTCAGTGCCCACCAGTCCCAACATTTAGCAATAGAATCAAACAGTCCAAAAGTAAATTAAATCCCAAACCAAAGCGAAAATCTTTTGATAGCCGACCGGTATGCTGCTCCAAACGAAACGCATGTCTCACAATAAAACGCACTTTAGGAAAAAAAGATCCTTAACTTGCTGTTATCTAGGCTAATTTGTTATTGTTCATGAAGGCGTGTCTGGCAAATTGTTATTTTATGGATTCTGGACTTGCGTGTGATTTATTGTGTTTGAGAATATTTGCAATAAACTAAGTCTGTTAAGACTGACACTATGACTTACCAAACGGTGTTTCCTGATTAGCCTAGCCTGTCGTTTCCTAGACAGGACACACCCCCAAAATAACTGAACCTCCACCAAGTGTACCCTTCTATTTTTTATTTTTTTTCCATCAAAACATACTTCTGTTTATGCCATACACATAGCTTCAGATTATGTGTCAGATTACAGTATGGCACAACTCATTCCAGGGGTATGCAAATCCTCAGACATGGAGCTTACTCACTTTATCCTCCTGCCCTGAAATAACCTCCCTCTACATTGGCCGAGACCTTGGCAGCCTATGGCATTGCACTTCAGTGACCTGTGAAGTCCTCTGGCCAGACAGGAATGCCCAGAAGGGGTCAAAAGAGAGTGGAGTATGTCAAGTGTAAATAGCTTTACTCTTGAGATAGCCTTGTCATTACTTGCCCGACCCTGGTTCTCGATGCCACACGTCACAACAAACCCGTAGGTCTGTCAGAGAGGAAGGCCAGGAGCGCTCTTCCGCTACCTCTAAAATCCCACTTTTACTTTCATCAGGAGGCAAACAAACAAATAAATAAACAAATAAATAAATAAATAAATAAATAAATAAAGCCAGCAGGGACATTGGCTCACTGTGAATGTGGCATTCATCCATCGCTGAAAAATATTTACAGTGTTGTGAGACCCCCAAATGCTCCTGACGAGCTGGTTGGCGCCTTGCATGGCAGCCAATCGCCGTTGGTGTGTGAATGGGTGAATGAGAAGCATCAATTGTACAGCGCTTTGGATGAAGGTGCTATATAAATGCTGACCATTTACCATTTACTTGGTAAGTCCCCTGTATCTGGCAGCGACATTACGGCAGGCTTGGGTGTGTGAAATGAGAGACCGTTCTCATTTTCCGGTTGCATCCGCTTCATTTTTTCGCTTCACCGCTGACATAGAGCAGTGGTTTATATCCCGGCTAAAGGCACGCCTCTTCCCGCAACATATTCCTCCAACAGCTGCTGCTCCAGTTACATAAGTGTGACCGATTATGATAATTTTTGTTATTATTGTTGTATACGTATTCTTCTTTTCTGAATAGATACTCATTCATTCATTCATTCATTCATTCATTATCCTAACCTGCTTATCCTGAGCAGGGTCGCAGGGGGGGCTGGAGCCTATCCCAGCATACATTGGGCGAAAGGCAGGAATACACCCTGGACAGGTCGCCAGTCCATCGCAGGGCACACACACCATTCACTCACACACTCATACCTATGGGCAATTTACATTTACATTTACATTTTAGTCATTTGGCAGACGCTTTTAATCCAAAGCGACTTACAAGTGCATAGGTTCTACCATAAGTCAAAGCATCACATCCAGAAACTAGCAAAATACACATGAAATGCTGTTCTAAACATAGTTGTCATCATAAGTGCATATTTTTTATTTATTTATTTATTTATTTTTTTTGGGGGGGTTAGACAAGGATAGGGATATCAGAAAGGAGGGGCAAGGGAAATCAGTTGGGAGGACTAAGGTAGAGTTTGAAAAGGTGGGTTTTGAGTCTGCGTCGAAATAGGGGGAGGGATTCTGCTGTTCTGACAGTGGTACCACCACTGAGGAACCAGAACGGAAAACAGGCGTGAACGTGCAGCTCGACCGCCAGGTGCTCGTAGAGAGGGAACCATAAGGCGACCAGAGCTGGCAGACCGGAGTGGTCTAGCTGGGGAGTAGGGAGTGATCAGGGATTGTATGTAAGGTGGGGCAAACGAATTAGACTCTCCAATCAGCCTAACCCAGGATCTCCTTGCTGTGAGGCAGCAGTGCTACCCACTGCACCATCCGTGCTGCCCTTGAATTACCCAGATACAACAATGAAGGAATAGGGCTTTTTCAGTGAAATTGTTTATCATAAACTGTGGCATGTATTAACTGACACATAATGTGCATAATCTCTGAGTATGAGTAATCAAACCCACTTTAACATAAATTATGAATGCGTGCACTTAAAATGAGTAAATTGTCACACAATGCTTTGCTAATTGATTGATTGATTGATTGATTTGATTTGACATTTTAAAATATACATAGGATTCATAGCCCAAATACTCCACACAGTAAAATTATCAAGGAAACTAGACACAATTAAGTCATGATGACTTATTTCCATTGTGGTCCTCATAGACCAATACTAGGTAATAGTCAGCATAATTTTACATTACATTCTCCCAAGGAAATAAAAAATTGAAGCTCCAGCAGAATTGTGGGGTACAAAGAAGACATGTTCATTCAGGCACAAAACACAAATATACTGTATATGGTAAGCAGGCCTGCAGTTTTAAGGGTGAGTGCGTCAGCTTGTGATGACCAGGGCCATGTTCAGCCCGACAAAACTTAGAAAAACCTTTATTTAAACAGAAACGGTGGCACGTTAAACATCCTGTTGCAAACTGTGGGCAGGTTGACTGACATAGTACAGTTTGTTCCTATGGCGTCTGAGAAGTTGTTCTCCGGAATTTAAAGCGTAGGCCTACGTCATTAAATATTTGGGCTACACCCTCTACACCCACCAAACGGGAGCAAACACACCTCAAAGCTTGTTGCAAAACATTGCACACCATTCAGAAAGGTGACAATGTGAACTTAAATCAAACAAGACCATAGAGTATAACTCTTGGTTCAGTAATTATTTATTTTATTTTGTTATTTATTTATCAACAATTCTAGTGTGACTATTTTGTGAATTGCAGTTATAAGTAACCTCAAAGGAATATAGAGAAACCAGTTATGACAAATACTGCATCAAAGTGCATTTCTTAGCGTAATAATAGCCTTGCATTGCAGTGAAATAAGTTTCATTATTCTGCTGGGGGATGGGGTGAATGATTTCGCAGCAGAAGGAGCAGAAGGATTTCATTGCAATGATAAATGTTTTTTAAAGTTAAACATGTCAACATTATTACAACCTAATAAAAACATCAAAAAAAAAACTTTTTCAAATTTTATTTAGAGGTTAAACAGTCGCCGGATAACAGGAATGACCCTTTTGCTACATTTTATGGATGCCAAAGCAGGTGTCTGAACACCCGCTGACAGGTTTCCTGGCTACAAGACTCTTTGAATGGTGTACCGATTACAAGACTGCCTTCTCCCTCGGTACTGTACTTTGGTTTTTGGCTGGATTTTATGTGTATGAACATTGCTTGTTTCATGACTATGCTCGCTGGACATTCCCTGAATAAAGCCCTGATGGGACTTTATTACGCCCGTTTCTGAGTCATGCATTTTGGGTCCAACCCCCCCACGCAGCCTTCTCAGTTAGATAATTTCCTGTCTGAAAAGCCACTGCCTTGCAGGCTTCACTATGGGAAGGGAAGTATGGCCTGGTCCGTGACCACCATCTCCTGGCTGCATGTGTGTAATGAATCCACTTTCTCCAGTGCGGCAGCTGGCTTGGTGGGATTAGTCTCCTCGTATATTAGACCTTTGACCTAACTGCAAATGACATGTGAACTGGTTAAACAGAGTACTGCTTGCAAATGCCTTGCTGTCCCCAATAAGAGATTTAAAAGCTACAGATCTTTGTAAAACGCTGGTTAGAACAAAGGTAAAGAGTTGGAATAGCCTTTGGGCTGTTCCTGAGTTGAGATTAGGAGCGTACACAGTTTCCCCCAGGAAGGGAGAGGAGACATCTGTTCGATATTTACAGGAAATCGGTTCACAGGTCGGCTGTTTCGCGAGCGTAACCGTGACCAGTCAACCAAGGCGGATTCCACACAGTGTGCACAATATGTGTGACTCAGTAGGATTAGACAACTTATTTTTGATCCTATTAAAAAATGTAATCACACTCAGAGAGGAAGTGCAATTACAACAATATTTTTTTCATTCAAGAGAACTGCAATTTGCCAGTTACCCGGGAGATTCAATGGATCTATTCACTGCTGCCCAGTCAGTCACTGCATGACACACACAGCACCAATGAGGTGGTTAAAACAACACTTGGGTCATTCCTACAATCTGTTTTATCCTTTTTTACATTTACATTACATTATTGGCATTTTATCCAGAGCGCCATACAGTTGATTAAACTAAGCAGGAGACAATCCTCCCCTGGAGCAATGCAGGGTTAAGGGCCTTGCTCAAGGGCCCAACGGCTGTGCGGATCTTATTGTGGCTACACCGGGATTAGAACCACCGATCTTGCGTGTCCCAGTCATTTACGTTAACCACTACGCAACAGGCCGCCCCACTTTTATGTCACTATGACATATTATGTACTCTATTTTGTACTCGCTTAGCTAAACTGTCATTTCCCCAAACATGTTCACTCTACTTTCATTTTTTATTATTCATCATTGCTTTACTTGTTATCCTTCTCATTAAATATTGTGAGCAATACCTTTTTATTGTGTAAAATCATTCGTTTCTGTCCTCTGATCCACCGTTACGCTGAGGCAATGTCCTTGTGAAATACTGGACTGTTCCCCAAGCCTTCCTGGAAGTGACATCCAAAAAAAGCAGAGTAACAATCAGGGTTTAATTTCACCTCTTTTTCAATGACTTAGAATGCCTGACTAACTGGGTTCATAACATGTTCACCCTGTTAAGTTCATTTCTAGAGTAAATTCAGGTGAAGGTGAAAAATAAGAAAACTACCCTCACACATTAGTGTGATTAGCTGAAGTGGGATGAGTGCATCATGGAAGTAGATCTCAGAAAACAAAGCCACACAAAACGGTTATAGGATGTAAATTATGGCGTACGTGTGAGCAATTGCCGTCGAACCAGGAAAATGATGGAGGACCTGGCAAGAATGTTGCAGGTGTCCCAGAGCATAACTTAAAGATACAGATTATGCACTATAGTACCAGTGGCCACACAAATTTGTAAAATGCACATTACGGAATCAATTACTGGATCCGCAGCAGTACAGTGTGAACCCTGACCAATACATGCACAAAAAAGATACATATGGACATATGCATTTTATTACAATGACATTACATTTATTCAGCAGACCCTTTTATCCAAAGCAATGTACAATAAGTCAATAGCAAAGGTCATTAGAACTACAGAACAGACCGGATAAGGTGCAATTCACATAAAGAATCAGAAAGTAGAAATAGAAAAAAAAAAATAGAAATAGAAAAGTGCCATAAGAGGGGTAGACGATGAATACAGGTGATAGACGTGGTCATAGGGCACTCCCACAGGGAAGTACATTTATAGCTGGTCAATGTCCAGTGTGAAGAGCTGAGTGAGACTGTGCTGGAAAATGGGCAGTGACTGAGCAGTTTTTTCTTTTTTTTTTACTACCAAAAGTAATGTATGACATGCACTACCTTTTTCCACCCAAATAAAAAGACCATGTCTCCCATTCTGAATATTTTCACATAATTATTTTAGAGGATTTAAAAAATACATCACGCATTCTGATTCAAGTGAGTCCGTTAATATATTTTGGTCAAATTTTATACTCAAACAGGCCGTAGGTTCACAAATGCCTGTGTATATATATAAAAAAACAAAAACAAATCCTCAATTCAACTAAATCCTATTTTGTTTTGTGAGCAACCAGGTGAAAAAACGACTCGGCATCATAGAACTCTTTTTCGCTCCCATCCGTTAACTGGATGTTGACCTGCTTGATGGAGAAGCCCAGGTCGCGCAGAATCTCCTCAATTATGCTCTGACTGAGAACCAGACAGGAGAACCTGTGCTGCCCCACGAGGTAGAAGGTCTCATTGAGGACCCCAATGAGCACAAGTGCACCCCCAGGTTTAATGAGAGCCGCGATACTGCCCAGAGCCCAGCGGTACGTCTCCTGGTCCTTGCAGGCAGCCTCCAGACACAGACTGGACACTATGCAGTCCGCCGGCTCCATGGTCAGAGGGTGGAAAGGGTTCTTCTCTCGAACGTCACATTTCAGCACCTGCTTCACTGCCTGCTTCATCCTCTGCTCCACCTCTTCTGGTGACCTGCTGCTCCAGAAATAGTGAAACGCATTTGAAAAAATGGCTTAGGTAGGTTAGGTTCAAATACAAGCATAGGTCATCTACAGAAATGATCAATAAAACAATTCTGCCAAATACCATTAATGTAACGTGATGTAATGTAATTCTCACAGGACAATGTCCATGTGCCACATTTCTTAAATAGGCAGGGGAACGGCCCCCATTAGGTCCATATACCCAGTTCAACTTCCATTTTCACATTGAAAAAATAAATACAAAGTGTTTTAAATATAGTTTGATACAATAAAGAACCATGTTGCTCACACGTGATATTTTGTTTGGAGCCGATCAAGTGTTTAGATTCTAAGTTATGTGTGGACTTGTGGGTGCACTGTGTTCAAGACGCATGAAAACATGGAGCCCCCAGAAAGATAAATTGACAACATTGAGTGAGTAGCCATGCTGTTTGTAAATGTAAGAGATTGAGTAAAATTATGCCATGAAGTTCTCACATTTTTATTCAGATTTAATTTTTTTTTTTTTTTTTTCATGCGCTACCCCTGCTGGGATACCAGCCACAGTTGCCACTGGCACAGGTCAGATCAGATCACTTATGCACTGCAAGAGGCACTTCTTCTGAGCGAGCTACCTTGCAGCCCTGAGAAATGATGATGTTATGATGTTGAATGTTGATGGAAATACAGAATGAGTGATATTAGCGTAGTCATACGAGCCAAATATACCGGTTCATTTTTTCACTTTTATCTACAAATGTATTTAGATCAGGTGCCATTTGTGCACAGATCAGATATGCGCAAAGAATCTGATCAGGAAGCATTGTTAATAATTGTTATAATAAAAGTGTTCTTAGAATTTGCCAATCAAAACATTTGATGGTTTGGGACAAAAATCACTTTGTGGTCTTATTTGGAGAACTTGGTACACATAACCCCTTGAAGCCCTGGCCTGACTTTTCAGATACGAAGTGAAATATCTTTCATTTGTCCCTTTCAGTGAAGTTTTTTTGTGTTGCTTGGTAAATAAAGATGAGATTAATCTTCCCATTTTTTATATATTTTTTGACAAAACATTAATTTTATTCCCGATTCCAATACTTCAATGAATATAAATGCATATACAGTACTGTGTAGAAGTCTTAGGCACCCTAGATTATTATATATATATATATATATATATATATATATATATATATATATATATATATGCATACACGCATACATACATATATACACATGTATACATAAATACATATATACATGTTTATGTTTATTTTTTTGTTTATAATTCACAGAGTATAGGCTACCTTCTGCCTTCCAGGTCACAGACAAACTGGATGACAGGACGCCAGTCATAACAGCCCTCCTCATTTTTCAGCCACATCTCAACCTCTCTGCGATTGCAGTCGGTAAAGTCTGACATCACCATTTCTTCAAAGTATTTGCTGGCACTTATTAAACAATAGACTGTAGGTCCACATCCTATTTCGATCAGCTTCTTGCCCTTGAGATTTCCTGAAATGAAAAACAATCGTAACTTACAAAAGGAGAACATGAGTGTCATCATTGCATCTGTGCTCTTCGCTATATGGCAGCCTGATCCTAGATAGTGTACTTCGGAATTGCCCTAAAGTTTTGTATTGAGATTCCAGCTTCAATAACTCAGGAACGAAACGTCAAACACTGAAACGAAGTAGGCATTCTGAATGCGGGTTTTGTGACCAAGGGGTGAAACCGGCTCAGGCAGTAAGAGCAGTCCTCTGGCAGTCGGAAGGGTTGCCGGTTTGATCCCGCCCTGGGTGTGTTGAACTCTCCCTGAGCAAGACACCTAAGCCCCAAATGCTAACGAGACAGCCCCTCCCTACCGAGAGGACATAATTCAACCTTACATACCAGCCCAACCATGTAAATAGCTCTTGCTTTCTTTTGATATACAATACTAATTTTAGCCCAAAATGTCAAGTACGTCCCTTGCACACCAAACCCTGGATATGTCTCAACGAAAACTGATAAAATCAACGAATATTCTGCTTCTCCTAAACCGACACGTAAGGGACCTTCTACAAAGTTCACCACCAGAAATCTATTTACTTGAAAAATCCCTAATAGCTGTACAGACATGAGATGTTATAAGTGACCCCGACTCGACAAGACTATAATCCAGGGGTCACCAACCTTTTTGAAACTGAGAGCTACTTCATGGGTACTGAGTCATACTAAGGGCTACCAGTTTATTTTGTCACGCGCACAATACTGACCTTTGAACTAGAGTAGGTAGAGTAGAGTTCACCTAAACTTATCTAAACTTCATGTATAACATATTTTTAAGATATTGTCATTTTTAAATCTATATAAATGCAAGTGTGATAAAAAAAAAAATAGCAACAGAATAAATACCGTGTTGGTGACCCCTGCTATAATCCATCAGCAGCCCCTACCAGAGCTTTCATACACTGAAACTGTGCCTTGGTTGAATCTCGGTCCAGTTTTATCCAATAGCTTAATTAACATGAGAAGGACAGCACCAAAACCAGTGTCGTGAATTAGAAGGCCCCTACTGAAAATTGTACAGGTGTTAGATTTGGAAATTTATGCGCAGTATTTTTTTTTCTTTTCTGTTAAATTATTTTATAGATTCTCAGCTGTAAAAAGATGGAAAGCATAAAATATTAGTATAAAAGATGGAAAGCACTACAGATTAAAAGATCCTCTTCTGCCCCTATTACAACTCACAGATAGGTACATTTTTAGCTTGGTTTAATTCAGGTTTTTATTAGAAAACAGATTCAGTAGCTTCACAACAGTTCGTAGGAGAGCACACACACACACACAAAAAAACAATACTGGCCATACCATAGCTTTTTCGATTTAGACATTGCAATTTAGTTTTGGTTTGATAAAAAAACTAAACAAAAGGAAAGTCATGGTTCAGAATATAAAGATTAATCCAAATTGCAATGTCTAAATCGTAAAGCGCAGTCTTTAATCTGGAACTGCACGGACAGACTGTAGCAAGTCAAGGAGCAAAGTTGTTGAAAATCACAGAGTGCTGAAAAATAATCAATTTAATTAACATTAATCTCTTGCACAACAATGTGTCACTGTGTTCGTATCCACATTCAGAATGTGTCATTTGTTTCATTGTTTGACATTTCGTTCGTAAAATATTGAAGCCGGAATCCGAATATCCCACTATAAACCCAACATTGTAGAAGGACATATACACAATATATGAAACTAACATTAACTTTACGCCAATTTCGGAGCAGCATTAAATTGTGACAAAACACCATTCTCACCACAGACCAAATGGCAAGTGTTTGGCTGACAAGGACTTCACTCACTTACCTGATGCAAATGTCTCGTGCAGGCAGCGTAGCAGGAAAGCCAAAACCTTAGGGCATTCACCGCTAACCGTCAAGTAATTTTTTAAGTATGCTCTGCTGTCAAAATGTCCCTGGTAAAATGTGCCTTCTGTAAATGTTACGTGGTCTGAGTCAGCCATAGTTGTGTTACTGTGCGTTTCTCAGTGCTTGTGTTTTTTTTTTTTTTAAGTTATTGATGGGATTCACAAACGACGTTTATCGAATAACAGTAAGACACATTCCTTGTATAAGCCTATATGCTCTTGAATCAAGGGGGCATATTCAGGAAATGTGAAATTCAAGTATGAAGTTCAAAATAAAAGTCCTGCGCGAACAGGAGAAACGCGCGTCTCAAAAGTTTGTTTTGAAATGCACTAGCTAGTTAAGTTTGGGATTTAAAAAACTCCAATTAGGAATACGTTTCTGGTTTACATTTCTTATTATGTTTTATTATTTACTTTCAATGGTTTTGTTTAAAATAATCTGTTAAGAATTATATTAATAATATTCGCAACATGTTTCGCATTACTGCCGGGGCTTGACTGCCGGCCCCTCCCACTGTGTCCTGTTCATGGACTGTGAAAACGTTCAACAACGCTCTATGGTTTCAACCATCGAGATAAAGTTACTGAGTCCGAAAACAGTTGCGTGTCGGTATCAATTAACGTGGGCACACAACGGAGAAATAATAGGTCAAAGTTACGTTTGTTCCGATATTATTAACACTGGTTAAACGTGTACCCGGCTGCAGGTTGTCAGCTAGCTGAAGTTCTCCCTCTATTCTCGCGATCAACATCACCTTAACAGTTATACCAGGGGTGTCCAATCTTATCCAGAAAGGGCCGGTGTGTGTGCAGGTTGTCTTGATTAAAGACCACGATTAGTTAATTAGTATAATCAGGTGTGTTACTGCTGGGTTAAAACAAAAACCTGCACCCACGCTGGCCCTTTTAGGATAAGATTGGACACCTCTGAGTTATACCAAACAAATCGTTATATAGGTTAGTAGCGTAGCCCTACAATTAATCATAATCAAGCGTTTTATACCTGCACCATGGAAGCGATCCCTGTAGTAAAATCCAGCTGGAATTTAGCTGGTCGAGCTGGGTATGTGCTGGACAATCAGGTGGTGCTAGTAGCTTGTCTGTCCTGTTTCAAAAGATAGCTTGAGCTGGTCTGAAGTATGGTCAACCAGCAAGCTGTTTCAAAAACATAGCTTTAGCTGCTTTTCTTTCAGCAAGGATTGAATACACCCGACTAATCAGAATCAGCTGAGAAGCAAACTGCCCAAATACTTTTGGTCCTCTAAAATGGAGGGACTATATAAAAAAGTATATATAATTTTTTTTTTTACATGTTATATATAATTTAATTCCTACACGTATCACCCAATATGGCTGTAAATACCCTCACATTAAAGCTGACAGTTTGCATTCGAAACTCATATTCTTTGTCTCATTTCAAACGGGAGTGTGCTGAAGTGCAGTGGAAAAACAACAGAAACTGCACCATTTTCCAAATACTTGCAGACTGCACTCTACAAAGAGGGTAAGGCAGACATGTGGAATTAGTAGAGAGAGAGAGAGAGAGAAAAAGAAAAAACTGCAGGAATTTGGCCTTCAGACAGCATGTCAGCTTAAAGGTACAGAACAAGGTTTCAGCTGTAAGCGAGGGTAGTGTCCTGCTTCAGAGAGCCTGAGGTCACCACCACACAAGCAGTAAGGACAAATGCAGATGACGGACTTGGGTTATTGGGTTGCGTTGGGTAACTTCAGGTAATTTTCTCCACAACTCTAGTGCAGAGTGTCAATTAGTTGTGAGCCACAGGGTGGGCATTCAGGTTAAGTGCTTCAGGTTTAAAACCCGTCAAAAGAGGCTTTTCCCACAGGGCTTCCCTACAGATTTGGCAGCAGTGGGATTAAGTTGCATGGCCTCCTAAGGCGGCAACTCAACAGCTTGTACGCCTGACACCTTTCTAAGAATAAAAAAAAAGCTGACCCCTGCTGCCCCCTGCTGGTGTTGAGGCAAACCGTTTCCGATTCGGATTAGTACAGAAAGCAATGATCTTTATTTAAGTGATCTTTCTCTTTAATGCACAGGATTACCACAACGAGGTTTAAATTAAGGTATTTTCCCTCCCTGACAGCATTATGTCTGTAATTTTTCTGTTATTTTTCTGTTTGTTACATTTAACTAGCATTTTCACTCAAAAAGGTCTTCTCCGTTTCTTATCTTATTTTTGAAAATGTATTATTTATTTATTTTTATTATTAATTTTTAAATTGGCGGTATGGATGGTGCAGTGGGTAGCACTGCTGCCTCACAGCAAGGAGGTCCTGGGTTTGTCGGCCCGGTCGGCCGGGATCTGGCGACCTGTCCAAGGTTTATTCCTGCCTTTCAACCAATGTATGCTGGGATAGGCTCCAGCCCCCCCTGCGACCCTGCTAAATAATCAACCATTCGACACCTTAGAGATGTTTGAAAAAGAAAATGTGACAAACACTGCATCCGTGAGAGTGTGGTTGGGTTTGGGAACACAGATGTTCATGACAGTAGTAGTGTACAGGGAGACTGTCCAATCGTGGTGCAATCAGTTCCTGTAATTAATCAATTAAGTGCTGTCTGAGTGACAAGGAGGCCAGCAGCTTGGCCTGCAGTCTTTAGGACCAGAGTCAAAAAGCCACAGTGTACAAAGTGGGTCTCTAAGATGGGCAGCTCATTAGGAGCACATTCTACATCATCTATATTACTGTGCAAAAGTGTAACAAAATGTAAGAATGCTTTCAAAAATAGAAATGTTAATTGTATTTTGTTAATTGATACAAATAAACTAAGTGTGCGAACAGAAGAAAAATCTAAATCAAATAAATATTTGGTGTGACGACCCTTTGCCTTCAAACCAACATCAATTCTTCTCGGAACACTCGCACACTTCAGGGATTTTGTAGGCATATAGTCAGGTGTGTGATTAACCAATTATACCAAACAGGACCTATCCATCCCATCCATTATCTTAACCCGCTTATCCTGAACAGGGTCGCAGGGGGGCTGGAGCCTATCCCAGCATACATTGGGCGAAAGACAGGAATACACCCTGGACAGGTCGCCAGTCCATCACAGGGCACACACACACCATTCACTCACACACTCATACCTATGGGCAATTTAGACTCTCCAATCAGCCTAACCTGCATGTCTTTAGACTGTGGGAGGAAACCGGAGTACCCGGAGAAAACCCACGCAAACACGGGGAGAACATACAAACTCCACACAGAGAGGCCCCGGCCGACGGGGATTCAAACCCAGGACCTCCTTGCTGTGAGGCAGCAGTGCTACCCACTGCACCATCCGTGCCACCCCAAACAGGACCTAATGATGATCAATTTAATATGTAGGTTGAAACTCCATCATTAACTGAAACAGAAACAGCTGTGTAGGAGGGTGAGGAACAGCCAAACTCTGCTTCCAAGCTGAGGTTGCTGAAGACAATTTAATGTCAGACGTCATACACCATAGCAGGACTGAGCACAGCAAGAAGACACAAGGTAGTTATACTGCATCTGCAAGGTCTCTCCCAGGCAGAAATTTCAAGGCAGACAGGGGTTTCCAGATGTGCTGTCCAAGCTCTGTTGAAGAAGCACAGAGAAACGGGCAACCTTGAGGACCATGGACACAGTGGTAAGCCTAGGAAACTTAGTGCAGCAGATGAAAGACACATCATGCTTACTTTGCTTCACAATCAGAAGATGTCCAGCTGTACCATCTGCTCAGAAACCAGTGGACCCAGGTACATCCATCGACTGTGCAGAGAAGTCTGGTCAGAAGTGGTCTTCATGGAAGAATTGCAGCCAAAAAGCCATACCTCTGACAAGGAAACAAGGCCAAGCGACTAGTATGAAAACACTGGGGTGAAGAAAAATGGCAGCAGGTTCTCTGGACTGATGAGTCAAAATGAGAAATATTTGGCTGTTGCGGAAGGCAGTTAGCAGAATGGCTGGAGAGCGGTACAAGAATGAATGTCTGCAGGCAACAGTGAAGCATGGCAGAGGTTCCTTGCAAGTTTGGGCCTGCATTTCTGCCAATGGAGTTGGGGATTTGGTCAGAATGAGTGGTCTCCTCAATGCTGAGAATGTTAGGTTGGGGCTGGGCGGAGAGCCAGATGCGACCGAGGATAAAACCCTCTAAAATGAACATGCGAACGTGTTCATCACTAGATCCCAGGGAACAACGGGAATGGGATATACACAACAGTAACTGAACAAAAGAAGGAAAGAGAAAAGCCAAAAAACGGCTATAAGAAAACAAATCAACCCTTTTAAAACAGGGCGAACCGCACCACTGACTTAGGTGCCCCAAATGACTGTGGACCAAAATAAAACACAACCTAGCCAGGAAAAAAGGCTAGGCACGAAAATAAAACCTCGAGACGTAGCTCGGGACCAAAACGCAAACCAAAATACATACCAGGGGACAACGTCCCCCAACCGCTGACTCACACGAGTCCAAGGAAAGAAAAAAGAAAACCAAAACCTTTGAGGAAGGCGCCAGTGAATACAAAACCAGCTGAACGCCTTCCTTACCTTTTTTAATCTTTTTTGTTTCTTGACAGCGAAACACACACCAGCACAGTACCGGACTCTTAACTCTCACCGAGTCTACCATGTGCATTACCGGCTTTGTGTCAGAGCGCACAGTTAACACAAAAGCATTGGTAGACTGCCAGCACTGGCCTTAAATATGCTTTAGGAGGGGGAAAACTCCTCTGCCAATAATGACAACCAGGTAAAGCCAATGAGCACCAGCCCTCTGGTGGACACCATAGGTATTACCTCACCATGACAGAGAAGTACAGGCAGATACTTATCCATCATGCAATACCATCAGGGAGGCATCTGATTGGCCCCAAATTGATTCTGCAGCAGGACAATGACCCCAAACATACAGCCAATGTCATTAAGAACTATCTTCAGCATAAAGAAGAACAAGGGGTCCTGGAACTGATGGTACGGCCCTCACAGAGCCCGGATCTCAACATCATCGAGTCTGTCTGGGATTACCTGAAGAGACTTTTAGGCTGCTTAAATCTACAGAAGAAATGTGGCTAGTTCTCCAAGATGTTTGGAACAACCTACCTGCCGAGTTCCTTCAAAAACTGTGCAAGTATACCTAGAAGAATTTATTCTGTTTTGAAGGCTAAGGGTGGTCACACCAAATATTGATTTGATTTAGATTTTTCTTCTGTTCTGATCAAAATAAACTATTAACTTTTCTATTTTTGAAAGCATTCGTATTTTACAGCATTTTTTCACACCTGCCTAAAACCTTTGCACAGTACTGTACATCTACATCGCTGTTTCTCTCCCGCTCTCTGTCTCTCAGTCTGTCTTGGTCTCTCTCTCTCTCTACACCACCATGAACAGTTTTTTGGTATTAATGAATTATATATCACATTTTCCACTGATGGGCAGCTGGGAGAACAATGAACATCTTTCACACCCTGTATAGAGGTTTGGAATTATGCACTGCTGGAGGAAACTGAGCATGGCTGCTCATGCAATTTGCAACTGGGAAAAACACTCACATCAACCTTGCGTAAAGGCTAGCGTAAAGGCATCTCTGATGACAATACTTGTTGGTTTCAAGCTCTTTTGTGTGTCTTCCCACCATCTTGTTGATTTCTGTATGGATTCAACAAGGTGCTGGAAATATTAATTTGGGATATTGGTCCATGCTGACACAATGGCATCACATGGATGAAAAGTCCTGGGTTCAGAAATTAAAAGTACTGACATGCCTTTCTTTCACCCATGAACTCCACTAGCTGATTTCACTAATTACTTCTACCTCCTGGCAGAGGAATAGTCTTCATGAGTAAATCCAGGTGATTGGAACAAAATAATGGGGAGGACTTGCTCAACCAGAATTTTCCACCTCAGCCTATCAAAACAAATGTAACATTTTTATCTCAACTTGTCAGACACCTCCTCCCCCCTAAATACCTTAATTAGGTATTTATTAGACTTATTTTTTAGACTAATTGGTCTTCCGCTGCTGACCCCTATCCACTTACAGGTTTGACGCGTTGTGTTCAGAGATGCTCTTCTGCATACCACGGTTGTAATGTGTGGTTATTTACATTACATTACATTACATTACATTACATTATTGGCATTTGGCAGACGCTCTTATCCAGAGCGATGTACAACAAAGTGCATACCCATAACCAGGGATAAGTTCGCTGAAAGATTTGCAGGATTTGTCAGCTTTGACCAGTCTGGCCATTCTCCTCTGACTTCTCTCATTAACAAGTCAGCAAAATTGCTATTCCCTTGAGACTACTGTGTGTGAAAATCCCAGGAGATCAGCAGGACTCAAACTACCCTGTCTGCCACCAACAATCATTCCATGGTCACTTAGATCCCCATTCTGAAGGTTGATGTGAACATTAACTGAAGCTCCGGACCCGTATCTACATGATTGTATGCATTGCACTGCTCCATGTGCGCATCGCTTCACAACGTCGTCTATGAGCCATATCAAGGTGCAGGTTCCCTTTAAATAAACCTCTCATTTTGAATATGAAAAGAAGAAGTTAGACAATAACGTTAGACAATAATCCCGAAAATAAAAGTACAAAAAATCGTCATATTCCAAAAAAGGAGGAAAGTAGTGGCATCGAAATGATTTCTGGAAACAAATAGGCTTCGTAGACTCGGAAAATCGTATGACGGTTGTACGTTGTACGTTGTACGTCGCTCCTCGAAATAGAGCGTCTGCTAAATGCTTTGAAACGTAATGTGATGAAAGAGGTGTGGTCCAGAATCAAAATAGTCTCGTGAAGAACGGTTCTTTACGGTGCACTTCACAGTTGATTTTCGGTCGTCGGTCCAAGGTCTTCGTAAGTAAAACGTTAAATATAATGCGTTAGGTAATTGCCTATAATTAGAGTTGAAAGCAACTCTAGATTAAACGGGTGAGTAATGTGATTTTATACGTTGTGCTTTGGACTTTGTGTAGTTTATATTGACCAAATGCTACCGATATATTTTTCCATGTTTTGTGTACTTGGCTACGACAAAACAACTTATGGTAGTATTAATATAAGTCAATGTATCCCTTTTGTTTTGAGACGTACCGTATTGGCATTTATTTTCTGCTACGACGCAAAACAAAACCAAACAATAATTATTTGCGTTTGCATTTTCGAAAGACAATTTTACTTTTCTGTTTCAGGAAAAGGAAACAAACACGACTGCAAAAATGAACACATCTCTGATAATAGGCTTGGGGTTCTTTTTTGCAACCTTTAGCTTGGGTAAGACAAAATAATGTTATAGTTATCAGCCAACCTTACTTTATTGTATTGTCATAATTACCTTTTCCGTAAAATGTTAATCCTTAACAAGAGCTATAAATTAGTAGTCATCCAGGCCTACATACTGGCCTTTTTCATAATAGCTAAAAGGGAAAACACCCGTGAATTTCAGCTTGGAAATACATGGTTTGTCTTTCACATGCAGTAGTTCTTTAAACAATATACATGTACATTGTAGCAGACACTTCAAGTTGCAAAAACATCTCAGCAATGATGTTTGAACATGTTTGAACACCTTTTCAAACTCTACCTTAGTCCTCCCTCCTGATTTCCCCCACCCCCCTTTCTGATATTCCTATCCCTCTAGTCTAACCCCCCCCAAAAATATATATTTTTTAAAATTGCACTTATGATGATTATATGTTTAAAACAGCACTTCCTATGTATTTTCCTAGTTATGGATGTGATGCTTTGACTTGTGGAAGAACCTATGCACTTGTAAGTCGCTTTGGATTAAAAGCGTCTGCCAAATGACTAAAATGTAAAATGGCAATGGAAACATTATACACAAGGTTGTTGTTCTGTTCCATCACAAGGATCAACCCTTCGCTGCTACAAATGCTCAGGTTCTAAAAGCTGTTCAGACGTCCAGGACTGCGGCAGACAGGATGCCTGCCTGACACTAAATGAAAAAGGTTGGACATCTCCATGTACATCTAGCTTCTGAAATGTTTTTACATTGGGTGGCCTGTAGCATAGTGGTTAAGGTACATGACTGAGACCCGCCAGTGGTTTGGACACAATACTCAAAGGCCACAATAAGATCCGCACAGCCATTGGGCCCTTGAGCAAGGCCCTTAACCCTGCATTGCTGCATTGCTCCAGGGGAGGATTGTCTCCTGCTGAGTCTAATCAAGTGTACGTCGATCTGGATAAGAGTGTCTGCTAAATGCCATTAATGTAATGTAAAAATGAATATTGTAAATTTGAATAATATTTCTGCTAAAAACGGTGTTAGTAGAACACAGGTAGCCTAACCTTTTTGTCTTCCACACAGGAGGGAAGACCATTCGTCAGTGCATCCCTTCGAAAACCTGTGACAACAGCGCCCTGAGTGAGACGTTTCATGTGGGTCAATTCAATTTCATGTGCTGCAACTCGGACCTGTGCAATTCCAGTCCTGCTACCTTGATTAACAGGTCTTTTCTGGGACTGCTGGCATTATTTGTGATATTTTGGTGCTACCTGATTTGAAATCTTTGATCTAACAACAAGGCAAAAATCCATGAAACCAATTTCACTGGCTTGACATGATAATATCGCTTTCATGCAAACCGTACCTTGCATACAGTATATTTGCATACAGTATATTTAGCATATTTTACAGTCACTCTTGCATACAGTATATTTTGCATATTTTACAGTCACTCTTGCATACAGTATATTTCCCAATTTATGCTTGGAATGATTAACTTCTTAACGACATTCATAAAACCAAATTTACAGGTCTGATAACACAATTTCAGCGTCTTTGCACTGAGATAGTAATTACATTTCTTCCACACAGACTTGAATGATGAGCAAATGGGGCACACTTTTTTTATTGACAGAATCAAAATGACTGGTTAATTTAAATGCTTCATGGAAGGACAGTGTGGCTAACGTGATACTGTGGAGATGTATTTGTGAGAAAATAAATAAAGTTTTGATTATATCCATGAGGTATATCCAACCATGTACACTCAGTGATCACTTTATTAGACAGACCTGTACAGCTTATTAATGCAAATATTTAATCAGCCAATCATGTGGCAGCAACTAACTGCATAAAAGCATGCAGACAGGGTCAAGAGGTTCAGCTGTTTTTCAGACCAAATGTCAGAATGGGGAAGAAATGTGATCTAAGTGACTTTGACTGTGGAATGATTGTTGGTGCCAAACAGGGTGGTATCTCAGAAACGGATGATCTCCTGGGGGATACATGCACATACAACCCCTGGCAAAAATTATGGAATCGGCACACTTGGAGGATGTTTATCCAGCTTTTTTACTTCATAGCAAATAAACAAATCACAGATCTGACACAAAACATTTTTTGTTTAACTGCTGAACATTCTGGCATGGTGAAACATTATATTTGCACAAGGCTGATCATGCTGCTGCTGTTCTAAATATTACAGGGTTTCAACAGAGAGGGAGAACTTCATTACCATCTGATGCTTCCACTGAATATGAACCAGTCAGGAGAATTAAGGCATTATTCAGAAGGATTAGTACTAACTGTCATTTGTACCTATGGCTTTGGCTATCATATATACAGAATTAGCTGTTGAATATCAATCATTGCTTTTGCAGTTTCAATAGATTGGTCCGCATTGCTTATTCAAACAGACCAAAAACACAGTAATGTTAAAATCCAAAGCCTTGAATCTATCAAGAGGATATGATCTAATGATGATGGTCATGGTGGTGATGATTTGGAGAACTGACTTTCAGATTAACGTTTCATGAGAAACACATGCTAACAGCACTGTGTATAATGAAAATATGCAACACTGAGCAATTCAAAAACTTCCAAAAAATATCAAGCTTTTACATTTTTATTATGTCCCCCTGTCATTCAGAGACAAACACAGCTGATTTCAGAATAGGGTTGCAAGATACCCGGTTTTGGACAGTAATGTCCGTTTCTTCAAAATGGAGGTTGGTTTTGAAAAGTTTGAAGTTTGGAAACCCTAATTCAGGGTTTCCAAGTGCCTGCATATTTGATTTATATGTCAGTCAACCACTCATTGAGATTTTTGACCAGTTGATAGCCGGTGGTTTAATAAGATGAGAGATTCAGTGTGGATAATGTTTTTTTTTTCCTGAATTTTCTTTTTTCAAAAAGCAAGTCTTGCAGTACATTAGAGATGGCGCAAGTTATTTTGTTCTCAAGATGCTATGAACTGTTGCTGTTGCATACAATTGTGGGTCTTTATTTTTGTTATTGTGAATTGGGCATTGCTTGTCATTGATGCCATGCAGATACAGTATACTTTTCCAGTGAGATTTAAACCTGAATTCACTGAGCGTTGCTCTCATCTTAGAAAGTTTAAGACATGTTTTTCCTCACAAACACAGTTTGCTGAACTCAACAATCTTGCCAAACTGAGCAGAAAAGACTAACACTGTACATTTACTTAGATGTGCACCAAAATGCATTACAAACCAAAAAGTTGAATTAATTTCTTTTTTCTTTTTTTTGTTATTTAGCTGCTGCTTTTATTGTTATGTTCCTAAGTTCTGTCTGTTCATTTGTCATTGTTTATTATCGTTATTCTTTTAATTTATTCATGTATTCATTATTCATTACATTACATTACATTACATTACATTACATTAATGGCATTTGGCAGATCTTATCCAGAGCGACATACAGCAAAGTGCATACCCATAACCAGGGATAAGTGCGCTGAAAGACCCTAGAGGAAGTACAATTCCAACTGCTACCTGCACAATAAAGATAAGGACCAGGGCCTATTTGATCATCCATCCATCCATCCATCCATCCATTATCTGAACCCGCTTATCCTGAACAGGGTCGCAGGGGGGCTGGAGCCTATCCCAGCATACATTGGGCCTGCATGTCTTTGGACTGTGGGAGGAAACCGGAGTACTCAGAGGAAACCCACGCAAACACGGGGAGAACATGCAAACTCCGCACAGAGAGGCCCCGGCCGACGGGGATTCGAACCCAGGACCTCCTTGCTGTGAGGCGGCAGTGCTACCCACTGCACCATCCGTGTCGCCTCCTATTTGATCATCAGATTTTAAAATAATAATAATAATAATAATAATAATAATAATAATAATAATAATAATAATAATAATACTGTCTGTCTAACAAACTAACAATCACTTAATTTGGGTAGTTCAAATTTAATCACATAATTAACTTAATAATGCATCACCAGGTTCAATTCTGTTCTGTTGCCTCCCTATTCTATCACTAATTACTTGCTTAGTTTCAGGGAAGTGTTCACACTTGTCTCTCGTATCTCGACATCCCCTGATTCCGTGCAATTGTCTACTCCCTAGTCCGGAGCTGTTTGTATTACATGTGTGTCTTTGTAAATCCAGTCTGCGTTTTCATTTCCCCCTCATTATTGTGTTATTACCCTTTAATTTGTCTCACCTGATGTTTATTTGTTAGACCGCCCTCACTCCCATGCCCCGCCTAGTTTGTCTCATTCCCCTGTGTATAAAACCTGTCCTTTTCGGTCAGGCGGGCTGCAGCATTCTGGACCAGCTGGGGCTTGATGGCACAAGCTGGGAGACCGGCTAGGAGGGAGTTGCAGTAATCCGGGCGGGAAATGATGAGTGCCTGGACTAGGAGCTGGGTGGCTTTCTCCGTCAGGAGATGACGGATACGGCGTATATTGTAGAGGAAGAACCTGCAGGTTCTGGCAGTGGAGGATACTTGTGGAGCCAAAGATTCTTTGCCATGTGGGAGGAGAAAACTACAAAGTCCTCAACAGTCAGTGAGAGGTTGATTGTCGGAGAGGACTTAGCGGGAAAGAGAAGCTCAGTCTTGGCAACGTTAAGCTTCAGGTGGTGGGAGGTCATCCACGCAGAGATATCAGCCAAGCATGCAGAGATCTGTGTGGTGACCTGGGTATTGGGGGGGAAGGAGAGAAAAAGCTGGGTGTCATCGGCGTAAGAATGGTAAGGAAAGCCATGGGAAGAGATAACAGAACCAAGAGACATGGTGTATATAGAGAAGAGGAGAGGACCAAGAACTGAGCCCTGCGGGACTCCAGTTTGTAGGGGGTGAGGGTCAGAGACTCAGTGGAGTGGCCACTTTTGAAGCTGGACTGGTTGGGATCATGGAGATTGTTCTGGAGAAGATAAGTGGACAGTTGGGAGCAGACCGCCCATTCCAGAGTTTTAGTGAGAAAGGGAAGAAGAGAGACAGGCCGGTAGTTGTTCATGGTAGCAAATGGTAGTAATCTTAGACAATCTGGCCAGAACATTTACAGCATCAAAATACACATCAAGCCTAATTCTGGGGCGTTCTGTGTCTGTGATGTGTGGATATTGCAACAGTTGTTTCATACCAGTCTAGTCAAAATCTGAGCAAACAAGCATAAAAAGAAACAGCCCCTAAACCTCTAAGAAAAACAAACCAAACAACCTCACATGCAGTCTGATAGGAGATACTGAAAACATAATAATTGCCATAATTCAATAAGCAAAATGGAAAATTCCACATCAGAGGAAGGGGGACATTTGAAACTGGGCACTCATTTCCCAATAATCCCTTTTTAGTTGTTTTCTTTTCCAGTGAAAGAAAATCAGCACAATGACTGGCTGCTTTCTGTTCATTGCCTAGGCCATTTACTCCTTAATTAGTCATAAACAGGAAATGTAAATAAGTCACTTAATGTCTGTCTTCTGTTTCTTTAAAGCAAAATGAGGACGCCAGCTGAACAATAAGGTTATTATGGAAGAGCGCTTCTTATATATCCACTTTAAATAAACAGCCTGAAACAAAAAACAATGACGAACGGCACTAAAGCGCTTTTTTCGTGACATTATTTTTTTTCTCCTAATTAATCACTGAGAATCTTTGAGTACAAAGAGGCAGGCACTGGAGAAATATCTGGAATAAAAATCCCAAACCCGAAATTAAAAGTGATCAAGCTGAAGGGTTTAATCCTCGAAGACAATGAGCGACTAATCAGCTGGATATGTATGCAGAATGGTTAAGAGGGAGACTGCACAAGCTATGAATTTTAACACGAGCAATATTTTCTCGATGAGAATTAATGACGTTAACGTAACATATTTCACCCTCTTAAGAGTGTTGATTAATCCCTTGTTGCAATAGCTTTACACATCATTAAGATTCTACCGGGGCTTCACAGCACACAAAGCTGACATGGAGATTACAGTAACGCAAATAACCACGTTACAACAGTGGAATGCCGAAGGGCATCTCTGAACACACAACGAACCTCTTAAGTGAATAGGCTACAGCAGCAGAATATAAGTCTAATAAATGGTAAATATATACCAAATAATGTGCTCACTGAGTGTGTGTAGGGCGAGGGGTTGGAGGTGTCGGGGTTTTTTTAGTTGTCAGCAGAAAGCAGAAAAGGCTTTTAAAAGCAATGTCAGTATATTGTATTCACTCTGCGGTCTTAAACCACAACTGATGCCTTAATGGCTAGAGTTTCCCAGAAGTCCTAACTGCATCGCTGCTGATAAATGGTCTTGGAATTATATAGTGGCAGGGTTGTTTAAAACTGATTTTGACTGAACAACTATTTTAAAAGTTCTTACAAATATAAGAGGATACTGTCACCTTCTGAACTGGCCTTATTTGATGTAGATAAAAAAACCTGCACGTCCCCAACTGCATTTCCTCCACAGTGCGTGATGGGGTTTCTTGATAAACACCATGCTGTGAAAACACATAGATTTTCACACTGTGATAAAAACCTGATCCTTTCATTAGAGCAGGTTTTCGTTCTCGATCTACGTAGCTCTGCGCATATTTCTGCCCCTGTTAAATGGGGAATCACCAATTATAATTAGAATCTGCGAGGGCAGGGCTGAATTGTGGACACTGCGCATCTCCTTATTCAAAATGATATGCCCACATATTGTCCTGTATCATCAACAAAACGGAGTGCCGCATGTTATATGCATCTTCAGTTCAGTCTCGGAACGTATTCATGGCCTGCCACAATCTATTTAACTGAAGGCAATTCATTAATTACAGAGTTCAGTAAGCTTGTCTCATGTCATGAAATATTTTGACATTCTGTGGCTTCCCTGACATAAATTCATGAAGTGACTTTGGTATTAGTTAAACATGATTGCTTCTGTACCCGGCAGACAATGTCATATTAAATAAAATGTGATAATGTCAGTACATTATTCCATGGGGGCGGCTCTTGCTGAAAAAGACACCTCAGTGATTTCGTTTTATACAAAACCCATGTCATGCCCCACTGAGGTCCTGAGACTGGGGCCTGGATCCAGATCAAACAGTATTTGTCCTTTACTTCGACTTGTAAATAAAAGCAAGTGTTAGTTGCTTTCTGCAGAAACATATTTCTACTAGCTAATGTTTTCTGTGAAACATATATTTTGTTCCAAGGTCGGCGGTTCTAATCCCGGTGTAGCCACAATAAGATCCGCACAGCTGTTGGGCCCTTGAGCAAGGCCCTTAACCCTGCATTGCTCCAGGGGAAGATTGTCTCCTGCTTAGTCTAATCAACTGTACATCACTCTGGATAAGAGCGTATGCCCAATGCCATTAATGTAATGTAATGTAATGTGTGTCTGGTCCAAGCGATGGTTCTGTCCCGCCTGGACTACTGCAATTCCCTCTTGGCTGGCCTCCCAGCGTCCGCCATCAGACCCCTCCAACTTATCCAGAATGCAGCAGCTCGTCTGGTCTTCAACCTTCCCAAATACTCACACGTCACCCCCCTGCGTACTTCCCTCCACTGGCTGCCTGTCATGGCTTGCATCAAATTCAAAACATTGGTGCTAGCCTTCCAAGCAGTTAAGGGGTCTTCCCCAGCTTACCTACAAAAAATCATCAGACCCTACACCCCTGCCAGACCTCTTCGTTCAGCCTCCACAGGCCGCTCGGCACCTCCCCCCTGGTCCTTATCTTTGTTGTGCAGGTAGAAATTGAAATTGTAGTTCCCTTTAGGGTCTTTCAGCGCACTTATCCCTGGTTATGGGTATGCACTTTGTTGTACGTCGCTGTGGATAAGAGCTTCTGCCAAATGCCAATAATGTAATGTAATGTAATGTGTGTGGATTCTCATTCTCCTTTGGCTCAATGTCTGTTTTTCCCTTCTACAGCATCAGGGATCAGCAATGCTAGGCTTCCAATCCAAATCCAGCCCTTCTTTTCTCCTGGGCAATTAGTGCTACTGATTGGCCAGACTGTCATCACACCTCCCAGGTAAAGGGAGGGCGGAAAACCAGCAATTCTCAGCTGTCGGGGACCGTGACTTATGTGGAGTAATCCCAAAATATTTGGTCACACTATTACCTTGTTGTTTTTATTTCCCATATATATATATATATACTGTGGCATGGGGGTTCAGTAGTGGAACGGGGGTTCAGTAGTTAGTCCTGGCATGGGTGCCACCAGGAGTTTTGGGCCCCGTGAAAAGATCTCACAACGGGCCCCACCATCTGAGGAAAATCTCTATATGCAAATGTCTTTTGATGGTCAGTCAGGGCCCTTAGGGTAATTTTATTCACTGGTTGTGGTACCCCTGAGTACTGTTGCCTCGCAAAAAGGGAGGTTCCGGGGCCAAATCCCAAAGCCCAGATGCTCTGTATGTGGACTCTGCAGTTACTCCCCATGTCCGTGTGGGTTTCCTCCAGGTGCTCCGTTCCTCCCACAGTCCAAAGACGTACAATCCAGGGAAACACGGAAAATCTGATACATTTGCATAAATGTTATGAATGTGCATTGACCCTGTCAAATGGACGAAACAAATTAATGATGTGGCGGAATAGAAGCCCCAACATTTGCCAAAATATTATTACTGTGATGGTTAAAAAGTAATTACCATTCTATCAGCTCAGAATCACCATGAAACATGTGAAATCTTTTCTTTTTTTTCCATTACATTTCTAGGGTTTGCTTGTGTATAAAATGGAATACTGCACTTCTTGTGCAAACAGTCTTTACTGTGCACAAGTGTTATTGCTAGCACTTTTATTGAGCCTGTATTTTGTTAATTGGGACTATTATTATTATTCCATTTCATTATACAGCCTAAGGCCCTTGTATCTGCTACACTCAAATGTGTCAACATAGCCTTATACATCCGCTGTGATGAAAGCATGTACAGTATGAACACTCAAAATTGGTTCATGATTCTCTGCAAAGTGCTCTGCGTAGCCTGTACCCGTAAATAGACCATGGGAAACCCAAGCCTGCACTCATATTAATTATAGCCTGTGGTGAAAAGCATGAGACATGTCTAATGAATGTGATTATGATGCTTTTTAGAGCCATGGAGAGGGAAGGGGAAGTAACCAGGCTTCATGGATGGATAGGGCCTTATTTAAAAAGGCATGGGCTCCGATCAGAGATGGCACTCCTCATGGGCTCTCCAGCTAATGAAAAAACGCACACACACACACACACACACACACACACAGGGGAACACAATGGAGAGAGAGGGGGAGGGGGAGAGAGAAAGGATGAGAGAGGGAGAAAAAACCCTTTTTCAGCACATTGTTTGTTTTGACCTCATGAATAATGCAGATGTCCACATGCAGAGGATAAAACATTTCAGGGAATGCTGTCCTTGAAAGCAAACAAAACACTGCACAATATCATCTCTTTTCACTTGATTCAATGTGAAACTAATATGACAGCCGTCTTGGAATAGCGACATAGCTGTTCAATAGGACTTAAGATTAAATCAGAAAAAGTTTTTTATTGTGTTATTTCATTAAGGAATTTCAAACAATATGGAAAGTTCAAATATAAAACATATTAATACAATACGTTCACAATTCACAACCGTAACAAAGACAAGAACAAAAAATATTGATATTCATGAAGTAAAGTAAGAAATGTTAGGCTCCGCCTCTTCCTCTCTGGTATTACGCCATCCTGCAAACAGAGCCATTAGTCCAAGGCCGACCAATCAGAAAATGCTTTGTTGCTTTCGGTGAAAAGCAATCTATTGCTCTTGATTTAGTAACGCATCATCATTGTGCAATCGTCCAGCCCTGTGTAGGCTACAAGATGTATCAGGTCTTTATTATAACTCAATTCAGTTAAAAACACTTTATTTTGCACAATTACTGTTAGATAATGCACATCATATGTTTTCAGAAGTTGACATGCTCAAAATTCTGTTTATGAAAAACAGCAACATGCCATTAAATGCATGGCACAGTGCAAAGGAAAAGGCTATCGATGAAAAGTGACTGCCATAAGTCATGCACAATTCTTTGTTTCTAGGTGGTACACTGGTATTTCTGGTACGTTTTTGATGGTTGATTTATCATTTTACTATTTGTATCATTTTATCAAGTTTGATGTAATCTTAAGAAGTGTCTAAATTTGTATGCTGCAAGATGCATTATTCAAAACTTGAGACTAAACTGGGGAAGTTTTTTGCAGATATTAATATGGAATCCATCCATCCATTATCCTAACCCGCTTATCCTGAACAGGATCGCAGGGGGGCTGGAGCCTATCCCAGCATACATTGGGCGAAAGGCAGGAATACACCCTGGGCAGGTCGCCAGTCCATCGCAGGGCACACACGCCATTCACTCACACACTCATACCTACGGGCAATTTAGACTCTCCAATCAGCCTAACAAGCCCCGGCCGATTGGGATTCAAACCCAGGACCTCCTTGCTGTGAGGCGGCTGCGCTACCCACTGCACCATCCGTGCCGCCTTTAATATGGAATAATGCAATCAATTTGGAATTGAGACTTTAAGTAGAGATGAGAGATAGTGGGAAATGACTTTATGGAGCTTAATGCCTTACCAAGAGGCAAACAACTTAACAGGTCAATCATTGCTCTGAGGCATTACAGTTAAAATCATTTCAGAGGGAAGATTTAGTCTAACTGTGAAGTGCAGAGTTAGATTTCTTTAAAGTGTGATGTATCATCATCATCATCATCATCATCGTCATCATCATCATCATCATCGCTACTGACAATGTGAAAGTAATATAAATTTATTGCAAACAGATAAGGCAGCATGTGGATACACAGAAAATAATGGCTTTACCTTTGATGGTGGTTTTTTGATCTGTCCAATCATGTTAAACTCATTTATTCACGATGACCAATCCTGGTCATAATGTTTATTGTCAAATCTGCCCAAATGTTTTGTGGATAATTTTGGGATAGAAATTGAAAAGGCCAACACTGAGCTGAGATTTCATAGGTCAAATTCACTGACATATGACAGATTACTTTATTAACATTTTTGGTACAAAACCACAAGTCGTTTCAGGTTAATTTCTTTGCAATAATGGTTTTTAATATTGAAAAATGATCATAATACATAAACTTAGCTGGTAAATCTTACAGATGTTGTTCTCATGAGATGTCTATATTTCATTCTGGCCCCTGGCTGCTAATACAGCCTTATCCTCCCCTTTGAGGACAACCCGTCTGATCGCCAAAATTGGAAATAAAATCGCACACAAGGTCAGTAAACCAGTAAATATGTTGTATTAATTGGGGGTCTGGATATTCTCCCTGCAGCGCTGTCATGCAGACTATGTTTCCGGTGATTACACTAGATTGATCCAGGACCCATATATAAGGGCAGAATTACACCTCTTCCACAACAACTGTAGTTGCTACATATCTCACTTGCATTAGTGTTCATAATTATTACTTGTTTAAAGACTTGTCTGACTGCATTAAGGTACCAATAACCAATGAGTAACATTCTACTTGTGAACTGGGGACATAATATTTAACTAATTGCAAACAGAAAGTTTTTATTGGGTACAAACTCCAGAAGCTTCATCAGCTTCAGAGATTTGTGCACAGTGTTTTAAATTGTTTGATCTGGTTTTAACAAGTCAGCTGCATTGTACACAACTACAAGTGGAATATTCATACATCCAACCCCACAAAAAAAGCTTTGATGTCTATTCTTCTTTAAAACATCAAACATCAATAAACTATTGTCAAGCTAGGATAGAGCAGCATAAAGGCCAGCACAGAATATGTCAGGCTTATGAATATGGCGGTAACAACAATAACTTTACAATCCCTAACAACAATAAATGACACAGAACTGGCCATAGAAAAGCATAAGAATCAGAGAATCATCATGTAGGCAGCCCTTCTCTACTGCCTCTGCAGTGCAGGGCTGGGGGAAACGATAAGGCGATGTATATATTCAGAAGCAAAATCAATGGCTGTCTTCACTTTATGAAGCAAAGATTTCCATTGTCTTGTTTTACCAAGTAGACGGGCAATAAACACGTAATTACAGCATAATGCAAGAAGCGAATCTTAGAAATATCTTAAATTTCCCCCTGATCATATTATTCACACCCTTCTCTCTTTCCATTCACTTGCAAATCTGCAGTTCGTTTATTAGAGCCACACAATGCGGGTGTTCCCGACCATCACCGTGGCGACAGACAGCCCTGCGGCCAGGGGCTGAAAATAAAGCGTTGTTTTCTCCTTCAGGAAGGAAGAGGAGGATCAATCCTGGAAGACTTGTGTCTGGGATTCTATTTGAAGCCGGGCCTCGGATAATAGCTGGGGGCGTGGCCGACTCGGACAAATAAAGGCCGGCCCCCAAATACATGCCGGGGTAATATTGCCTACCAGTAGGGCTATCAGTCCATGAGCACTAGAAGACATTGTTTCGATTTAACTCAATGAAATAAAAGAGCTCTTCTTAATATTTTATATTGCTGGTTGGTTTAATACTGTTGCCAATGAAAAGTCGTTGTCCTACACCATGGGTCTCCAACACGTTGCTCTCAAGCTACCAGTCGCTTGCCGCCCCCTTCTAAGTAGCTTGCCAAAGGCTGAAGCAGTATACATTTAAACACAATTCTTGCCGCGAGGCATTCCAGCCTCCGAATATTAATAAAAAGTTAATCAGGCAAAATTAAAAATTAACTCAATTTAGGCTACTCGGCTACGCAATAAGGTTTCCATGTATTTACAGCACAGCTCACGTTCAATGAATGAATGAAAGCGGCTTCCTTGGCTCGCAATAAACAGACGGGTGGAAATCCCGACACTCTTTCAACCACATAAAACTTAACAGTGAACCATCAAATACCCCCCAGATTTCAGTGCCCACCAGTCCCAACATTTAGCAATAGAATCAAACAGTCCAAAAGTAAATTAAATCCCAAACCAAAGCGAAAATATTTTGATAGCCGACCGGTATGCTGCTCCAAACGAAACGCATGTCTCACAATAAAACGCACTTTAGGAAAAAAAGATCCTTAACTTGCTGTTATCTAGGCTAATTTGTTATTGTTAATGAAGGCGTGTCTGGCAAATTGTTATTTTATGCATTCTGGACTTGCATGTGATTTATTGTGTTTGAGAATATTTGCAATAAACTAAGTCTGTTAAGACTGACACTATGATTTACCAAACGGTGTTTCCTGATTAGCCTAGCCTGTCATTTCCTAGACAGGACACACCCCCAAAATAACTGAACCTCCACCAAGTGTACCCTTCTATTTATTTATTTTTTCCATCAAAACATACTTCTGTTTATGCCATACACATAGCTTCAGATTATGTGTCAGATTACAGTATGGCACAACTCATTCCAGGGGTATGCAAATCCTCAGACATGGAGCTTACTCACTTTATCCTCCTGCCCTGAAATAACCTCCCTCTACATCGGCAGAGACCTTGGCAGCCTATGGCATTGCACTTCAGTGATCTGTGAAGTCCTCTGGCCAGACAGGAATGCCCAGAAGGGGTCAAACGAAAGTGGAGTATGTCAAGTGTAAATAGCTTTACTCTTGAGATAGCCTTGTCATTACTTGCCCGACCCTGGTTCTCGATGCCACACGTCACAACAGACCCGTATGGTCTGTCAGAGAGGAAGGCCAGGAGCACTCTTCCGCTACCTCTAAAATCCCACTTTTACTTTCTTCAGGAGGCAAACAAACAAATATATAAAAAATAAAAATAAAAAAAAAATAAAGCCAGCAGGGACATTGGCTCACTGTGAATGTGGCATTCATCCATCGCTGAAAAATATTTACAGTGTTGTGAGACTTGATGTTCTGTGTATTTCCCCGCCTGAGCAGAGCTGTAGCTTATTTTCTCCTTGTTTTCACCATACGCTCTGTGCTGATCAACAGGTATTAGCGGTTGCCATTTAACAGACAGGTGAATGCAGAGACAGGGTTGACTGTGCTTGATTAAAACATTAATACATGTAATTAATACATTTCCATGTAATCTTTTTTTCTCCTGGAGGTTGGCAGACTGGGTACGAGTGTGACTGCCCCAGGGAAGCAGTGAACTGTTTAACTGCGGACCCTCACACGCCCCGGCCCAGAATGCCCCAGCCAGTGATCGTCTGTGACCTGTGGCATGGCGATTGCACTCGGTGTATGAGGGCGACACGGCTCAGGCAGTAAGAGCAGTTGCCTGGCAGTCGGAGGGTTGCCGGTTCGATCCCCCGCCTGGGCTGTGTCGAAGTGTCCCTGAGCAAGAGACCTAAACCCCAAATGCTCCTGACGAGCTGGTCGGGGCCTTGCATGGCAGCCAATCGCCGTTGGTGAGTAAATGTGTGTATGCATGGGTGAATGAGAAGCATCAATTGTACAGCGCTTTGGATAAAGGTGCTATATAAATGCTGACCATTTACCATTTACTTGGTAAGTCTCCTGTATCTGGTTTATATCCCGGCTAAAGACACGCCTCTTCCCGCAACATATTCCTCCAACAGCTGCTGCTCCAGTTACATAAGTGTGACCGATTATGATAATTTTTGTTATTATTGTTGTTGTATACGTATTCTTCTTTTCTGAATAGATACTCATTCATTCATTCATTCATTATCCTAACCTGCTTATCCTGAGCAGGGTCGCAGGGGGGGCTGGAGCCTATCCCAGCATACGTTGGGCGAAAGGCAGGAATACACCCTGGACAGGTCGCCAGTCCATCGCAGGGCACACACACCATTCACTCACACACTCATACCTATGGGTAATTTAGACTCTCCAATCAGCCTAACCCAGGACCTCCTTGCTGTGAGGCAGCAGTGCTACCCACTGCACCATCCGTGCCGCCCTTGAATAGATACTCTTCATTGGTTATTACTCAGGCCTGCTCTATTATCTATGTTTTACCCAGATACAACAATGAAGGAATATGGCCTTTTCAGTGAAATTGTTTATCATAAATTGTGGCATGTATTAACTGACACATAATGCGCATAATCTCTGAGTATGAGTAATCAAACCCACTTTAACATAAATTATGAATGCGTGCACTTAAAATGAGTAAATTGTCACACAATGCTTTGCTAATTGATTGATTGATTGATTGATTTGATTTGACATTTTAAAATATACATAGGATTCATAGCCCAAATACTCCACACAGTAAAATTATCAAGGAAACTAGACACAATTAAGTCATGATGACTTATTTCCATTGTGGTCCTCATAGACCAATACTAGGTAATAGTCAGCATAATTTTACATTACATTCTCCCAAGGAAATAAGAAATTTAAATAAATCAGTTTCAGCCAATTTGTGACAACAGGAAAATGAATGTCTGACCTGACCCCTTATACGGTAGTCAGGCTGAGCTCCAGCAGAATTGTGGGGTACAAAGAAGGCACGTTCATTCAGGCACAAAACACAAATATACTGTATATGGTAAGCAGGCCTGCAGTTTTAAGGGTGAGTGCGTAAGCTTGTGATGACCAGGGCCATGTTCAGCCCGACAAAACTTAGAAAAACCTTTATTTAAACAGAAAAGGTGGCACGTTAAACATCCTGTTGCAAACTGTGGGCAGGTTGACTGACATAGTACAGTTTGTTCCTATGGCGTCTGAGAAGTTGTTCTCCGGACTATAAAGCGTAGGCCTACGTCATTAAATATTTGGGCTACACCCTCTACACCCACAAAACGGGAGCAAACACACCTCAAAGCTTGTTGCAAAACATTGCACACCATTCAGAAAGGTGACAATGTGAACTTAAATCAAACAAGACCATAGAGTATAACTCTTGGTTCAGTAATTATTTATTTTATTATTTATTTATCAACAATTCTAGTGTGACTATTTTGTGAATTGCAGTTATAAGTAACCTCAAAGGAATATAGAGAAACCAGCTATGACAAATACTGCATCAAAGTGTATTTCTTAGCGTAATAATAGCCTTGCATTGCAGTGAAGACTGACAGGTTTCCTGGCTACCAGACTTTTTGCATGGTGTACCGATTACAAGACTGCCTTCTCCCTCGGTACTGTACTTTGGTTTTTGGCTGGATTTTATGTGTATGAACATTGCTTGTTTCATGACTACGCTCGCTGGACATTCCCTGAATAAAGCCCTGATGGGACTTTATTACGCCCGTTTCTGAGTCATGCATTTTGGGTCCAACCCCCCCACGCAGCCTTCTCAGTTAGATCATTTCCTGTCTGAAAAGCCACTGCCTTGCAGGCTTCACTATGGGAAGGGAAGTATGGCCTGGTCCGTGACCACCATCTCCTGGCTGCATGTGTGTAATGAATCCACTTTCTCCAGTGCGGCAACAGGCATATTATTATGAACCGTTCATCGCTGGCTTGCTGGGATTAGTCTCCTCGTATATTAGACCTTTGACCCAACTGGAAATGACATGTGAACTGGTTAAACAGAGTACTGCTTGCAAATGCCTTGCTGTCCCCAATAAGAGATTTAAAAGCTACAGATCTTTGTAAAACGCTGGTTAGAACAAAGGTAAAGAGTTGGAATAGCCTTTGGGCTGTTCCTGAGTTGAGTAATTTTTATTGTGTACAATCATTCGTTTCTGCCCTCTGATCCACCGTTACGCTGATGCAATGTCCTTGTGAAATACTGGACTGTTCCCCAAGCCTTCCTGGAAGTGACATCCAAAAAAAAAAGAAGCAGAGTAACAATCAGGGTTTAATTTCATGACTTAGAATGCCTGACTAACTGGGTTCATAACATGTTCACCCTGTTAAGTTCATTTCTAGAGAAAATTCAGGTGAAGGTGAAAAATAAGAAAACTACCCTCACACATTAGTGTGATTAGCTGAAGTGGGATGAGTGTGTCATGGAAGTAAATCTCAGAATCAATTACTGGATCCGCAGCAGTACAGTGTGAACCCTGACCAATACATGCACAAAAAAGATACATATGGACATATGCATTTTATTACAATGACATTACATTTATTCAGCAGACCCTTTTATCCAAAACAACGTACAATAAGTCCATAGCAAAGGTCATTAGAACTACAGAACAGACCGGATAAGGTGCAATTCACATAAAGAATCAGTTAAAATAGAAAGTGCCATAAGAGGGGTAGACGATGAATACAGGTGATAGAAGTTGTCATAGGGCACTCCCACAGGGAAGTACATTTATAGCTTGTCAATGTCCAGTGTGAAGAGCTGAGTGAGACTGTGCTGGAAAATGGGCAGTGACTGAGCAGTTATTTTTTTCTTTTTTTTTTACTACCAAATGTAATGTATGACATGCACTACCTTTTTCCACCCAAATAAATTGTACTTCCCTCTAGGGTCTTTCAGCGAACTTATCCCTGGTTATGGGTATGCACTTTGTTGTACGTCGCTCTGGATAAGAGCGTCTGTCAAATGCCAATAATGTAATGTAATGTAAAAAATAAAAAGACCATGTCTCCCATTCAGAATATTTTCACATAATTATTTTAGATGATTTAAAAAATACATCACGCATTCTGATTCAAGTGAGTCCGTTAATATATTTTGGTCAAATTTTATCCTCAAACAGGCCGTTGGTTCACAAATGCCTGTGTATATATATAAAAAAACAAAAACAAATCCTCAATTCAACTAAATCCTATTTTGTTTTGTGAGCAACCAGGTGAAAAAACGACTCGGCATCATAGAACTCTTTTTCGCTCCCATCCGTTAACTGGATGTTGACCTGCTTGATGGAGAAGCCCAGGTCGCGCAGAATCTCCTCAATTATGCTCTGACTGAGAACCAGACAGGAGAACCTGTGCTGCCCCACGAGGTAGAAGGTCTCATTGAGGACCCCAATGAGCACAAGTGCACCCCCAGGTTTAATGAGAGCCGCGATACTGCCCAGAGCCCGGCGGTACGTCTCCTGGTCCTTGCAGGCAGCCTCCAGACACAGACTGGACACTATGCAGTCCGCCGGCTCCATGGTCAGAGGGTGGAAAGGGTTCTTCTCTCGAACGTCACATTTCAGCACCTGCTTCACTGCCTGCTTCATCCTCTGCTCCACCTCTTCTGGTGACCTGCTGCTCCAGAAATGGTGAAACACATTTGAAAAAATGGCTTAGGTAGGTTAGGTTCAAATACAAGCATAGGTCATCTACAGAAATGATCAATAAAACAATTCTGCCAAATACCATTAATGTAACGTGATGTAATGTAATTCTCACAGGACAATGTCCATGTGCCACATTTCTTAAATAGGCATAAGCCTTTCAGTTAAGTTTTTTTGTGTTGCTTTGTAAATAAAGATGAGAGATTAATCTTCCCATTTTTTATATCTTTTTTGACAAAACATTAATTTTATTCCCGATTCCAATACTTCAATGAATATAAATGCATATACAGTACTGTGTAGAAGTCTTAGGCACCCTAGATTATTATATATATATATATATGATTACACACATACATACATATATATACACATATATACATAAATACATATATACATGTTTATGTTTATTTTTTGTTTATAATTCACAGAGTATAGGCTACCTTCTGCCTTCCAGGTCACAGACAAACTGGATGACGGGACGCCAGTCATAACAGCCCTCCTCATTTTTCAGCCACATCTCAACCTCTCTGCGATTGCAGTCGGTAAAGTCTGACATCACCATTTCTTCAAAGTATTTGCTGGCACTTATTAAACAATAGACTGTAGGTCCACATCCTATTTCTATCAGCTTCTTGCCCTTGAGATTTCCTGAAATGAAAAACAATCGTAACTTACAAAAGGAGAACATGAGTGTCATCATTGCATCTGTGCTCTTAGCTATATGGCAGCCTGATCCTAGATACTGTACTTCGGAATTGCCCTAAAGTTTTGTATTGAGATTCCAGCATCAATAACTCAGGAACGAAACGTCAAACACTGACACGAAGTAGGCATTCTGAATGCGGGTTTTGTGACCAAGGGGTGAAAACGGCTCAGGCAGTAAGAGCAGTCCTCTGGCAGTCGGAAGGGTTGCCGGTTTGATCCCGCCCTGGGTGTGTTGAAGTGTCCCTGAGCAAGCCCCAAATGCTAACGAGACAGCCCCTCCCTACCGAGAGGACATAATTCAACCTTACATACCAGCCCAACCATGTAAATAGCTCTTGCTTTCTTTTGATATACAATACTAATTTTGGCCCAAAATGTCAAGTACGTCCCTTGCACACCAAACCCTGGATATGTCTCAACGAAAACTGATAAAATCAAGCGAATATTCTGCTTCTCCTAAACCGACACGTAAGGGACCTTCTACAAAGTTCACCACCAGAAATCTATTTACTTGAAAAATCCCTAATAGCCGTACAGACATGAGATGTTATAAGTGACCCCGACTCGACAAGACTATAATCCAGGGGTCACCAACCTTTTTGAAACTGAGAGCTACTTCATGGGTACTGAGTCATACTAAGGGCTACCAGTTTGTTCACCTAAACTTATCTAAACTTCATGTATAATAACATATTTTTAAGATATTGTCATTTTTAAATCTATATAAATGCAAGTGTGATAAAAAAAAAAATAGCAACAGAATAAATACTGTGTTGGTGACCCCTGCTATAATCCATCAGCAGCCCCTACCAGAGCTTTCATACACTGAAACTGTGCCTTGGTTGAATCTCGGTCCAGTTTTATCCAATAGCTTAATTAACATGAGAAGGACAGCACCAAAACCAGTTTCGTGAATTAGAAGGCCCCTACTGACCATAGTACAGGTGTTAGATTTGGAAATTTATGCTCACTCTATTATTTTATTTTTTTCTGTTAAATTATTTTATAGATTCTCAGCTGTAAAAAGATGGAAAGCATAAAATATTAGTATAAAAGATGGAAAGCACTACAGATTAAAAGATCCTCTTCTGCCCCTATTACAACTCACAGATAGGTACATTTTTAGTTGGTTTAATTCAGGTTTTTATTAGAAAACAGATTCAGTAGCTTCACAACAGTTCGTAGGAGAGCACACACACACACAAAAAAACAATACTGGCCATACTATAGCTTTTTCGATTTAGACATTGCAATTTGGTTTTGGTTTGATAAAAAAACAAAACAAAAGGAAAGTCATGGTTCAGAATATAAAGATTTTTTTCCATTAAAAATGTAACAAAATGAATCCAAATTGCAATGTCTAAATCGTAAAGCGCAGTCTTCAATCGGGAACTGCACGGACAGACTGTAGCAAGTCAAGGAGCAAAGTTGTTGAAAATCACAGTGCTGAAAGATAATCAATTTAATTAACATTAATCTCTTGCACAACAATGTGTCACTGTGTTCGTATCCACATTCAGAATGTGTCATTTGTTTCATTGTTTGACATTTCGTTCGTAAAATATTGAAGCCGGAATCCGAATATCCCACTATAAACCCAACATTGTAGAAGGACATATACACAATATATGAAACTAACGTTAACTTAACGCCAATTTCGGAGCAGCATTAAATTGTGACAAAACATCATTCTCACCACAGACCAAATGGCAAGTGTTTGGCTGACAAGGACTTCACTCACTTACCTGATGCAAATGTCTCGTGCAGGCAGCGTAGAAGGAAAGCCAAAACCTTAGGGCATTCACCGCTAGCCGTTAAGTAATTTTTTAAGTATGCTCTGCTGTCAAAATGTCCCTGGTAAAATGTGCCTTCTGTAAATGTTACGTGGTCTGAGTCAGCCATAGTTGTGTTACTGTGCGTTTCTCAGTGCTTGTGTTTCAAATAAAGTTATTGATGGGATTCACAAACGACGTTTATCCAATAACAGTAAGACACATTCCTTTTATAAGCCTATATGCCCTTGAATCAAGGGGGCATATTCAGGAAATGTGAAAAATTAAAACATGAAGTTCAAAATAAAAGTCCTGCGCGAACAGGAGAAACGCGCGTCTCAAAAGTTTGTTTTGAAATGCACTAGCTAGTTAAGTTTGGGATTTAAAAAACTCCAATTAGGAATACGTTTCTGGTTTACATTTCTTATTATGTTTTATTATTATTTACTTTCAATGGTTTTGTTTAAAATAATCTGTTAAGAATTATATTGATAATATTCGCAACATGTTTCGCATTACTGCCGGGGCTTGACTGCCGGCCCCTCCCACTGTGTCCTGTTCATGGACTGTGAAAACGTTCAACAACGCTCTATGGTTTCAACCATCGAGATAAAGATTTCGACAGAATTAAATAATGCGTTCACGTGAGGAAGCAAAATTACTGAGTCCGAAAACAGTGGGCACACAACGGAGAAATAATAGGTCAAAGTTACGTTTGTTCTGATATTATTAACACTGGTTAAACGTGTACCCGGCTGCAGGTTGTCAGCTAGCTGAAGTTCTCCCTCTATTCTCGCGATCAACATCGCCTTAACAGTTATACCAGGGGTGTCCAATCTTATCCAGAAAGGGCCGGTGTGTGTGCAGGTTGTTGTTTTAGCACAGGACTAAGACAACTGATTCTACTCATCAAGGTCTTGATTAAAGACCACGATTAGTTCATTAGTATACTTTCCCCTTTTAGGATAAGATTGGACACCTCTGAGTTATACCAAACAAATCGTTATATAGGTTAGTAGCGTAGCCCTACAATTAATCATAATCAAGCGTTTTATACCTGCACCATGGAAGCGATCCCTGTTGTAAAATCCAGCTATGTCAGCATGAAAATTTATGGCAATCAGGTGGTGCTAGTAGCTCGTCTGCCCTATTTCAAAAGATAGCTTGAGCTGGTCTGAAGTATGGTCAACCAGCATGCTGTTTCAAAAACATAGCTTTAGCTGCTTTTCTTTCAGCAAGGATTGAATACACCCGACTAATCAGAATCAGCTGAGAAGCAAACTGCCCAAATACTTTTGGTCCTCTAAAATGGAGGGACTATATAAAAAAGTATATATTAATTTTTTTTACATGTTATATATAATTTAATTCGAAACTCATATTCTTTGTCTCATTTCAAGTACATGGAAGTACAGTGGAAAAACAATACTTACAGACTGCACTCTACAAAGAGGGTAAGGCAGACATGTGGAATTAGTTTGGGACAGTGTTCATCTTGAGAGAGAGAGAGAGAGGGGAAAAAACTGCAGGAATTTGGCCTTCAGACAGCATGTCAGTTTAAAGGTACAGAACAAGGTTTCAGCTGTAAGCGAGGGTAGTGTTCTGCTTCAGAGAGCCTGAGGTCACCACCACATAAGCAGTAAGGACAAATGCAGATGACGGACTTGGGTAATTGGGAGTCTTTCCCAAAAGTGATCTTTCCCTCCCTGACAACATTATGTCTGTAATTTTTCTGTTATTTTTCTGTTTGTTACATTTAACTAGCATTTTCACTCAAAAAGGTCTTCTCCGTTCCTTATCTTATTCTTGAAAATGTATTATTTATTTATTTTTATTATTAATTTTTTAATTGGTGGTATGGATGGTGCAGTGGGTAGCACTGCTGCCTCAGAGCAAGGAGGTCCTGGGTTTGAATCCCGGTCGGCCGGTTTGCATGTTCTCCCGTGTTTGTGTGGGTTTCCTTCGGGTACTCCGGTTTCCTCCCACAGTCCAAAGACATGCAGGTTAGGCTGATTGGAGAGTCTAAATTGCCCGTAGGTATCAGTGTGTGAGAGAATGATGTGTGTGCCCTGTGATGGACTGGCGACCTGTTCAGGGTGTATTCCTGCCTTTCGCCCAATGTATGCTGGGATAGGCTCCAGCCCCCCTGCGACCCTGCTCAGGATAAGCGGGTTAAGATAATGGATGAATAGTACTGCATTTTCCTACTTCTTGTCATGGTGGAAATTATTTATTTGTATTTTATCTAGGAAAACAAAATTCTAACAAGAATACACAACACAACACAAACCAAAACAGCAGTTGCATATACCTCATATATATATATGAGTTCTTGTGGACCATTCCTTAAGTGTTTTGGATGTTGTTTCAGGGCTTGTATCAGATATGATTCTTACTGATGCGGGTTTTGTCTGACTAATAGCAGATTAGTCAGTACTGATTTGAGTAGCAGGGCTACTAAAGAGAACAGAATGTGGACCACAGTCTCAATTGATGAGCCGTTCGTATTGTTTGTTAGAGAAAGAAAGTCCATATCACTGTCAAAAAACACGCAGTATTGATTCTGGTGTGGTCATTCACTCCCAATTGATGAGCAAACTACCCACTGATTCTGTGAGCCAGAGTGTACTATGTTGCAGTGTAAAGATCTCAAAATAAATCAAAATATAATACAAATTGATAATTTGCTCAGCAGGAAATGGTTTGGTGGAAATGATAAAATATCAGATTAAACTATTTTACCTCTTCTTTTTTTTGTCGAGGAGTGCGTATCTGAAACAGGGATGTTTATGGTTTTGGTTATGGCAAGATAATTAGGAGAGGCTAGATGAAACTGTCAACCAAGACACATGCTAGGAATGTTTTTGTCACTCATTTAAATGTCTTTGATTGAAAATTGTGGATGGTATGTGACAATTATTGACCTTTTATGATTTCTTGTATGGTGTATCAGTGCAGAAAAAAATATGAAATTATGGTCCCAATACAAAAGGGAAAAATAACAATCATAAAGGGGTTATCCTTTGTCAGGACCAAGCATAAATAACTCAGATGTGACCATAGAGGTTGTTGCCATGCAGACTTGGGAGCCGAAAGCAACACCGGATAAATTATAGCATTTGAGAGCTGTGGCTTCTGGAACACATCCTGTTGCCTAGACTACAGCTTCCACTAACTGTCATCCCCCAAGCCAACCAGGAGGAGGAGGGAAAAGTAATCGGTGGCGGGAGGGGGCACAACGTGAAAAGCAAAGCTGATAAATAATCAACCATTCGACACCTTAAAGATGTTTGAAAAAGAAAATGTGACAAACACTGCATCCGCAAGAGTGTGGTTGGGTTTGGGAAGACAGATGTTCACGACAGTAGTAGTGTACAGGGAGACTGTCCAATCGTGGTGCAATCAGTTCCTGTAATTAATCAATTAAGTGCTGTCTGAGTGACAAGGAGGCCAGCAGCTTGGCCTGCAGTCTTTAGGACCAGAGTCAAAAAGCCACAGTGTACAATGTGGGTCTCTAAGATGGGCAGCTCATTAGGAGCACATTCTACATCATCTACATTACTATGCAAAATTTTTAGGCAGGTGTAAAAAAATGTAAGAATGCTTTCAAAAATAGAAATGTTAATAGTTTATTTGTATCAATTAACAAAATACAAAGCTCAAAAATCTAAATCAAATCAATATTTGGGTTGACCACCCTTCAAACCAACATCAATTCTTCTAGGTCAGGGATTTTGTAGGCATATAGTCAGGTGTGTGATTAACCAATTATACCAAACAGAACCTAATGATGATCAATTTAAAATGTAGGTTGAAACACAATCATTAACTGAAACAAAAACAGCTGTGTAGGAGGGTTCAAACTGGGTGAGGAACAGCCAAACTCTGCTTCAAAGCTGAGGTTGCTGAAGACAATTTAATGTCAGAAGTCATACACCATAGCAGGACTGAGCACAGTCCTGCTATGGAAGAAGAAGAATTGCAGCCAAAAAGCTATACCTCTGACATGGAAACAAGGCCAAGCGACTCGTATGAAAACACTGGGGTGAAGAAAAATGGCAGCAGGTTCTCTGGACTGATGAGTCAAAATTAGAAATATTTGGCTGTAGCAGAAGGCAGTTCGCTGAAGGGCTGGAGAGCGGTACAAGAATGAATGTCTGCAGGCAACAGTGAAGCATGGCGGAGGTGCAAGTTTGGGGCTGCATTTCTGCAAATGGAGTTGGGGATTTGGTCAGAATGAGTGGTCTCCTCAATGCTGAGACTACAGGCAGATACTTATCCATCATGCAATACCATCAGGGAGGCATCTGATTGGCCCCAAATTTATTCTGCAGCGGGACAACGACCCCAAACATACAACTATCTTCGGCGTAAAGAAGAACAAGGGGTCCTGGAACTGATGGTATGGCCCTCACAGAGCCCTGATCTCAACATCATCGAGTCTGTCTGGGATTACCTGAAGAGACAGAAGCATTTTAGGCTGCCTAAATCTACAGAAGTACTGTGGCTAGTTCTCCAGGATGTTTGGAACAACCTACCTGCCGAGTTCCTTCAAAAACTGTGCAAGTATACCTTGAAGAATTGATGCTGTTTTGAAGGCTAAGGGTGGTCACACCAAATATTGATTTGATTTAGATTTTTCTTCTGTTCATTCACTTCTTCTGTTCAAGCATTTTGTTAATTGATAAAGATAAACGATTAACATTTCTATTTTTGAAAGCATTCGTATTTTACGGCATTTTTTCACACCTGCCTAAAACCTTTTGCACAGTACTGTACATCTACATCGCTGTTTCTCTCTTGCTCTCTGTCTCTCAGTCTGTCTCGGTCTCTCTCTCTACACCACCACCACCCCCTCACTGGACACACGGGACACTTCGGTCCTTCGAAAGATCCAGAATCATTATCTTCAGTTGTAATGCAAATGTATTAAGCATTGTGGACAGGCACAATGAACAGCTCTTTGGTATTAATTAATTCTATATCACTTTTTTCCAGTGATGGGCAGCAGGGAGAACAATGAACATCTTTCACACCCTGTACAGAGGTTTGGAATTATGCACTGCTGGAGGAAACTGAGCATGGCTGCTCATGCAATTTGCAACTGGGAAAAAACACTCACATCAACCTTGCGTAAAGGCTAGCGTAAAGGCATCTCTGATGACAATACTTGTTGGGTTCAAGCTCTTTTGTGTGTCTTCCCACCATCTTGTTGATTTCTGTATGGATTCAACTAGGTGCTGGAAATGATGAAAGTGTCCAGGGTTCAGAAATTAAAAGTACTGACGTGCCTTTCTTTCACCCATGAACTCCACTAGCTGATTTCACTAATTACTTCTACCTCCTGGCAGAGGAATAGTCTTCATTAGTAAATCCAGGTGATTGGAACAAAATAATGGGGAGGAATTGCTCAATCAGAATTTTCCACCTCAGCCTATCAAAACAAATGTATCATTTTTATCTCAACTTGTCAGACACCTCCTCCCCCCTAAATACCTTTATTCGGTATTTATTAGACTTATTTTTTAGACTAAGTGGTCTTCTGCTGCTGACCCCTATCCACTTATAGGTTTGACGCGTTGTGTTCAGAGATGTTCTTCTGCATACCACTGTTGTAATGTGTGGTTATGCATGTTTCTGTCATGATGCATACATGCATGTCTTTTTCTAGCTTAGGTTTAAGTAAATCTTTTTCACCCACATATGGATCTCCAGATAATAAACAATTGGTTAACAAGTCAGGGTGGGCTGTCAAATGACTGTCTACTTTTTAATATCAGAACCTAAATTAGAATTACTTTTTAACATCAGGACTCAAATTCGTCATAGTTTAAGAAGCTAATCTAAAGGAAATGAGTGTTTAATAAACCTCTGCATAAATAGCCTGTAAATGTGTGGACATAGGGGTGTGTGCATCATACAGACTTATATTTATTTACACCACTGTGGCCAGCTATGGCACTGATGTAGACTTACCTTGACAATTGCTGTGATAATAGCCAGTTGTAGTTTGGCTACTTTCTGAGTTTTTAAGCTCACATGCAGAACAGAATGTGTATAGGTTAATTGGCTGCTGTCGTAGTATTGCTGTTGGTGCTTGTGACGACCATGCCTGGTCTTCCTCAGTTGAGGTAGTTGCTGTTGTCCAGCAGGTGGCAGTGCTGTGTGCCATCACTCCCTTCCCCTGGAATGGTCTAATTGTTGATTGGATGATTAGTTTATAGAACCCTGATAAATGGCTTCACCCAGATGCTAAGGGAGGTGATTTCTCACTCCGTGCTGAGCCTTTGATAAGTGGTGGTTGGTGGTTGACTTGGTTTTCCTTTGTTATTTTGGATTTCCACACTCCACTAGCACTTACACTCAAACACCATCCATCCATCCATCCATTATCTTAACCCGCTTATCCGGAACAGGGTCGCAGGGGGGCTGGAGCCTATCCCAGCATACATTGGGCGAAAGGCAGGAATACACCCTGGACAGGTCGCCAGTCCATCACAGGGCACACACACCATTCACTCACACATTCATACATTCATACCTATGGGCAATTTAGACTCTCCAATCCACCTAACCTGCATGTCTTTGGACTGTGGGAGGAAACCGGAGTTCCCGGAGGAAACCCACGCAGACACGGGGAGAACATGCAAACTCCGCACAGAGAGGCCCCGGCCGACGGGGATTCGAACCCAGGACCTCCTTGCTGTGAGGCGGCAGTGCTACCCACTGCACCATCCGTGCCGCCCACACTCAAACACCCCTAAACTGATTCACTCTGACACGCATTCAGACAGAAACATCCATCCATCCATTATCTGAACCCGCTTATCCTGAACAGGGTCGCTGGAGCCTATATTGGGCGAAAGGCAGGAATACACCCTGGACAGGTCGCCAGTCCATCGCCGGGCAAACACACCATTCACTCACACACTCATACCTACGGGCAATTTAGACTCTCCAATCAGCCTAACCTGCATGTCTTTGGACTGTGGGAGGAAACCCACGCAGACACGGGGCGAACATGCAAACTCCGCACAGAGAGGCCCCGGCCAACGGGGATTCGAACCCAGAACCTCCTTGATGTGAGGCGGCAGTGCTACCCACTGCACCATCCGTGCCACCCAGGCTGAAACACAATTATTGAAAATAAAACTCTTAAAATCTATTTTCCTTGTCTGGTCTCCATGTTTTGTTTGACTGCTTGAATGCCGGTCGTAACAGTGCGAGTATTATTTCAGCATTATTTCAAACCAATTTGATGTTTCAATATATACTGTATATAAACATTTACCAAAAAGTTAGGAAATTTGTGTTTGGTAGATTATTTCTCTGTTGTAACAATGCTTCTGGGCAATACATTTTATACCGTTGGAAAGCCTGTTTATTTCCCTTTTAAATGGTGCCCCATTTGTAAGGAACATGCATTTGTGGGATGAGCAGCACAGCTGAGGGGTAGCACTCATGTAAAATCTGCCAATGCCAAACAGCTTATTCTGCTGTTGCTATTGACTCTTGTTTGGTGTTGTTTGATGATCGATGTCGATCAGTAACAAGGAAGAAACAAGACATATTGGCAATTTTACAATTTATCAATTTAACAAACAGTCAGGAGCCTCAGTAGCGTGTGGAAGAACCATACACAGCCACAACAGCCTGGCACCTCCTCCTCATGCTGGTCACCAGCCTGGTCACACACTGCTGTGGGATGGCATTCCACTCCTCAACCAGGATTCGAAAAAGGGTAATAAACAGGCTTTCCAATGGTATACAATATATATATTGATACTTGATATATACACACACATATATATATATATAACCAGTATGTACACTGACTGAGCTCTTTATCACGTATTTATTAGATTTATTTTTTAGACTTCTACTGCTGTAGCCTATCCACTTAGGGTTACGATGTGTTGTGTGTTCAGAGATGCTCTTCTGCATACCGCGGTTGTAATGTGTGGTTATTTGCAGGATTTGTCAGCTTTGACCAGTCTGGCTATTCTCCTCTGACTTCTCTCATTAACAAGTCAGCAAACCTGCTGCTCGCTGGATTTTTTTCTGTGCGCCATTCTTTGCCAACTCCAGAGACTACTGTGTGTGAAAATCCCAGGAGATCAGCAGGACTCAAACTACCCTGTCTGCCACCAACAATCATTCCATGGTCAAAGTCACTTAGATCCCCATTCTGATGGTTGATGTGAACATTAACTGAAGCTCCTGACCCGTATCTACATGATTGTGTGCATTGCACTGCTCCATGTGCGCGTGGCTTCACAACGTCGTCTATGAGCCATATCAAGGTGCAGGTCCCTTTAAATATTTTTGATGCGAAAACGGAAGTGAACGTCAGACAATAATCCCTGAAAATAAAAGTACAAAAAAATCGGTCACATCGTCATATTCCAAAAAAAGAGGCATCAAAATGATTTCTGGAAACAAATATGCTACGTAGACTCGGAAAATCGTATGACGGCAAGAACGTTGTACGTCGCTCAATAAATAGGTGTGGTCCAGAATCAAAATAGTCACGTGGTAGAACGGTTCATTCCGGTACACTTCGCAGTTTATTTTCGGTCGTCGGTCCAAGGTCTGCGGAAGTCAAACATTATATATATACATATAATGCGTTAGGTAATAGCCTATAATTATAGTTAAAAGCAAATTGGATTAAACGGGTGAGTAATGTGATTTTATACGTTGTGCTTTGGACTTTATATTGACCAACTGCTACCGATATATTTTTCCATGTTTTGTGTAATGAACTTGGCTACGACAAAACAACTTATGGCAGTATTAATATAAGTCAATGTATCCCTTTTGTTTTGAGACGTACCGTATTGGCTTTTTTTTTCTGCTACGACGCAAAATAAAACCAAACAATAGTTATTTGCGTTTGCATTTTCGAAAGACAATTTCTGTTTCTGTTTCAGGAAAAGGAAACCAACACGACTGCAAAAATGAACACATCTCTGATAATAAGCTTGGGGTTCTTTCTTGCGACCTTTAGCTTGGGTAAGACAAAATAATGTTATAGTTATCAGCCAACCTTACTTTTTTCATAATTGCCTTTTCCATAAAATGTTCATCCTTAACAAGAGCTATAAATGAGTAGTCATCCAGGCCTACATACTGGCCTTTTTCATAATAGCTATAAGGGAAAACACCTGTGAATATCAGCTTGGAATACATGGTTTATCTTTCACATGCAGTAGTTAATTTAACAATATACATGTACATTGTAGCAGCCACTTCAAGTTGCAAAAACATCTCAGCAATGATGTTTGAACATTATACATGAGGTTGTTGTTCTGTTCCATCACTAGGATCAACCCTTCGGTGCTACCAATGCTCAAATTCTGAAAACTGTTCAGTGATCCAGGACTGCGACCAACAGGCTGCAGCCTGCCTGAAGATAAATGCAAAAGGTTTAACATCTCCATGTACATCTAGCTTCTGAAATGTTTTTACATAGGGTGGCCTGTAGCGTAGTGGTTAAGGTACATGACTGAGACCCGCCAGTGGTTTGGACACAATACTCAAAGGCCACACAATAAGATCCGCACAGCCATTGGGCCCTTGAGCAAGGCTCTTAACCCTGCATTGCTGCATTGCCCAAGGGGGGGATTGTCTCCTGCTGAGTCTAATCAAGTGTACGTCGATCTGGATAAGAGTGTCTGCTAAATGCCATTAATGTAATGTAAAAATGAATATTGTAAATTTGAATAATATTTCTGCTAAAAACGGTGTTAGTAGAACACAGGTAGCCTAACCTTTTTGTCTTCCACACAGGAGGGAAGACCATTCGTCAGTGCATCTCTTCGAAAACCTGTGACAACAGCGCCCTGAGTGTGAAGTTTAGTGTGCAAGACTTCAAATTCAGGTGCTGCAACTCAGACCTGTGCAATTCCAGTCCTGCTACCTTGATTAACAGGTCTTTTCTGGGACTGCTGGCATTATTTGTGATATTTTGGTGCTACCTGATTTGAAATAAATCTTTGATCTAACAACAAGGCAAATATCCATGAAACCAATTTCAGGAGCTTGACATGATAATATCGCTTTCATGCAAACCCCACCTTGCATACAGTATATTTCCCAATTTATGCTTGGAATGATTAACTTCTTAACGACATTCATAAAACCAAATTTACACAATTTCACACAATTTCAGCATCTTTTCACCAAGGTAATTACATTTCTTCCACACAGACACTTGGGGCACTCTTTTTTTATTAACTCTTTATTGAAATGCTTCATGGAAGGACAGTGTGGCAAACGTGATACTGTGGAGATGTATTTTTGAGAAAATAAATAAAGTTTTGATTATATCCATGAGGTATATCCAACCATGTACATTCAGTGATCACTTTATTAGACAGACCTGTACAGCTTATTAATGCAAATATTTAATCAGCCAATCATGTGGCAGCAACTAACTGCATAAAAGCATGCAGACAGGGTCAAGAGGTTCAGCTGTTTTTCAGACCAAATGTCAGAATGGGGAAGAAATGTGATCTAAGTGACTTTGACTGTGGAATGATTGTTGGTGCCAAACAGGGTGGTATCTCAGAAACGGATGATCTCCTGGGGGATACATGCACATACAACCCCTGGCAAAAATTATGGAATCGGCACACTTGGAGGATGTTTATCCAGCTTTTTTACTTCATAGCAAATAAACAAATCACAGATCTGACACAAAACATTTTTTGTTTAACTGCTGAACATTCTGGCATGGTGAAACATTATATTTGCACAAGGCTGATCATGCTGCTGCTGTTCTAAATATTACAGGGTTTCAACAGAGAGGGAGAACTTCATTGCCATCTGATGCTTCCACTGAATATGAACCAGTCTCCAGTGAACAGGAGAATTAAGGCATTAATACTTGCTTAGTTTCAGGGAAGTGTTCACACTCGTATCTTGACATCCCCTGATTCCGTGCAATTGTCTACTCCCTAGTCCGGAGCCGTTTGTATTACATGTGTGTCTTTGTAAATCCAGTCTGCGTTTTCATTTCCCCCTCATTATTGTGTTATTACCTTTTCATTTGTCTCACCTGATGTTTATTTGTTAGACCGCCCTCACTCCCATGCCCCGCCTAGTTTGTCTCATTCCCCTGTGTATAAAACCTGTCCTTTTCGGTTGCACCTTGCTAGTTTGTCTTGTCCTGTTTTGAGTCCTTTAATTCCTTCCCCCCCGTTCCAGCCCTGGCCCTTGTGGCATTCTGCCTTGCTGATTTTTGTTTCCTGAATTTCTGTGTATGACCTCTGCCTGCTTCCCTGGACTCTTCGCTCGTTTTTGTGGGCTTTGTACAAAGGGACTTTGTACAAAGTTGACAGTTGATTACACTAAGCGGTGCGTGAATAGCCTCGGACACACTTGGCCATTCTTCCTGTCAGTCGCAGAGGCATTCCAGTACAGCCTATTACAGCTCTTCCCTGTCACCATAACCATGTTCCTTTGCTGCATATTCACCCGGCTTGGTTAGATTGAATTTGCTTTTGCCTGCCACAACAAAAACACATCACCTATGGACCTGTCCTATTGCTCCATCTCAAAATTACATGAAGCAAATTGCGCTGGTAGACATGCTGTAGAAATTGACATTACATTTCAGTCATTTGGCAGACGCTTTTAATCCAAAGCGATTTACAAGTGCATAGGTTCTTCCACAAGTTAATCAGGAGGTAGGATTAAGGTACAGTTTGAAAAAGTGTGTTTTTAATCTGCGTCGAAATAGGGGGAGGGATTCTGCTGTCCTGGCAAGTCATTCCACCACTGAGGAACCAGAACGGAAAACAGGCGTGAACGTGCAGTTCGACCGCCAGGTGCTCGTAGTGAGGGAACCATAAGGTGACCAGACCGGAGTGGTCTAGCTGGGAAGTAGGGAGTGATTAAGGATTGTATGTAAAGTGGGGCAGTCCCCTTAGCAGCCTGAAATGCCAACACTAGGGCCTTGAATCGGATGCGTGCGGCAATAGGAAGCCAGTGGAGGCAAACGAGGAGTGGGGTGACATAAGCCGACCTGGGCTGACTGGTGATCAGGCGGGCTGCAGCATTCTGGACCAGCTGGAGGGGCTTGATGGCACAAGCTGGGAGACCGGCTAGGAGGGAGTTGCAGTAATCCTGGCGGGAAATGATGAGTGCCTGGACTAGGAGCTGAGTGGCTTTCTCCGTCAGGAGATGACGGATACGGCGTATATTGTAGAGGAAGAACCTGCAGGTTCTGGCAGTGGAGGATACTTGTGGAGCCAAAGATTCTTTGCCACATGGGAGGAGGAAACTACAAAGTCCTCAACAGTCAGTGAGAGGTTAATTGTCGGAGAGGACTTAGCAGGGAAGAGAAGCTCAGTCTTGGCAAGGTAAAGCTTCAGGTGGTGGGAAGTCATCCACGCAGAGATATCAGCCAAGCATGCAGAGATCTGTGTGGTGACCTGGGTATTGGGGGGGAAGGAGAGAAAAAGCTGGGTGTCATCGGCATAAGAATGGTAAGAAAAGCCATGGGAAGAGATAACAGAACCAAGAGACATGGTGTATATAGAGAAGAGGAGAGGACCAAGAACTGAGCCCTGTGGGACTCCAGTTTGTAGGGGGTGAGGGTCAGAGACTGCGCCCCTCCAAGTCACCTGGTAGGAACGACCAGGTAGGAGGAAAACCTTGCCAGTGCAGATCCTGTGTCACCCATCCCAGTCAGCGATGAGAGCAGAATCTCATGGTTGACTGTATCAAAGGCGGCCTACAGGTCAAGGAAGATGAGGACAGGGGAGAGGGATTTGACTTTAGCAGAGTGGAGTGCCTCAGTGACCGCGAGCAGGGCGGTCTCAGTGGAATGGCCGGACTGGTTGGGATCGTGGAGATTGTTCTGGAGAAGATAAGTGGACAGTTGGAAGCAGACCGCCCGTTCCAGAGTTTTAGTGAGAAAGGGAAGAAGAGAGACAGGCCGGTAGTTGTTCATGGTAGCAAATGGTAGCAATCTTAGGCAATCTGGCCAGAACATTTACAGCATCAAAATACACATCAAACCTAATTCAGGGTCATTCTGTGTCTGTGATGTGTGGATATTGCAACAGTTGTTTGATACCAGCCTAGTCAAAATCGGAACAAACAAGCATAAAAAGAATCAGCCCCTAAACCTCTAAGAAAAACAAACCAAACAAACCTCACATGCAGTCTGATAGGAGATACTGAAAACATAATAATTGCCATAATTCAATAAGCAAAATGGAAAATTCCACATCAGAGGAAGGGAGACATTTGAAACTGGGCACTAATTTCCCAATAATCCCTTTTTAGTGAAAGAAAATCAGCACAATGACTGGCTGCTGATTGCCTCAGCCATTTACTCCTTAATTAGTCATAAACAGGAAATGTAAATAAGTCACTTAATGTCTGTCTTCTGTATCTTTAAAGCAAAATGAGGACGCCAGCTGAACAATAAGGTTATTATGGAAGAGCGCTTCTTATATATCCACTTTAAATAAACAGCCTGAAACAAAAAACAATGACGAACGGCACTAATGCGCTTTTTTCGTGACATTATTTTTTTTCTCCTAATTAATCACTGAGAATCTTTGAGTACAAAGAGGCAGGCACTGGAGAAATATCTGGGATAAAAATCCTAAACACAAAATTAAAAGTGCAAAATACATTTCGTCATGGAACAGATAAGCCCACAGGTTGAATAGAAGCAGGCGATGCTGATGTCCGTGTCTCATCAGACATGGTGTGGCATGGCCGCCAACGGATCATCATGGAAGCCAGTCATCAAGACTGGTCGTTTTGTGCACCGCAGGCAATTTCCTTTCCCCAATCCCCGTAATCTGTGCTTCTGCCAGGAGCTTGTCTCTCTGTGACACTAAATCAATACCTGCAGGAAAAATTGGGGGGAGGGGAAACCCTGCAGTGGTAGCTGAGCCTGGCGGGGGTGATTTTAAGGTACCGTTTCAATTTCAGCATAGGGGTCGGGCACCAGTAAATGAGACCCACGGGGAGTTTTCAGCTCACAGACCTCAAGAAGAACACACCACCAATGCGTTTGGTGTGAAATAAGCACACGCTGCCAGCAGGAACCTGACAGCAATGACCGCCATTTCCTCCCACTGGGGAATTTCCTGTGCGTCAGTTCCCAAATTGGTCATTTTCACAACAAAGCTTTTTGCAGTAAAGCTAAGCTTTTTTTGAGCTCTGTATTTATGAAAACCAATCGATTACTCTCTTTCAATAAAAACAGCAACCACTACATTATCATTGCCTAGCATTGCCTGCCCCGGACACACTGCGTTATACACAACAACACATTCTGTAGCAAGGCCCTCATAGTTCCCACACATAGCTTGGATTTTAATCAGCAAGTCACAAATAATTTGAAAGATTCCTCATGGCTTCTTTGCTTCTTACATTTTTGCACTCAACTCAGCAGTGCCAGCTCACTCCATTTTCCAATTTATACCCAAGTTGTAGTTTTTTGGCACTTAATCCAGATAATTAAACTAAAAGCACTTTGCAGTGATGAGGGGGGAAACATGCCTCAGCTAGTGTAGCACCCACCTGGGCGATGCCAACCATTTTGTGCCAGAAAGGTTCACTTGTATCAGCACAAATGAGAGAAATGATATTTTGGTGACATAATAACATTTCATATTCCTCTCTGTCTGGCTATTAGGGGTTGTAATGGCTAAGATGAGAGCTGTCTAACAAGAGATCTTATCACACCACAAACAACTGCACCCTCTGGAGTTTGATTTAGATCAATTTGTTTCAAAATAAGTGAATAAGACTGCATTATATAATGCATCCATGGCTCTATAAACCATCTGTTAACGAGGTGCTCTCAAAGTAACAGTGCCCCAGGAAGATAGAGGGAATTTAACTGCATTAGGAGACGCAAATTACACTTTACCCTTTATGGTATATTATCAAAAAAACGTGTAACATTTAACAAAAAAATATTATCAAACATTATAATGCTGATGTAACAAGCAATGTAGTTCTAGAACACTGGCTTTAAAAAAAAAACATTTTTAAACCTTCAACAGGTTATTTAGAATGACAAGCATTTTGGTGCACAGCTAAAAAGGCAATGCCTTCCTCTCATTCAACAGCTGCTGCAATCGGTCCCAGTAATTGCCATATCATTTTGTATGTATATATTAAACATAATTTACAGACGCTTGGCTCAGTAGCCTGTGTGATAAATTCTGCCCAGCTGGTTAATTAGTGAATCTGTGATCTCAATCTCTGCCTAGCCTGATCAAGGAACTATATATGGGTGCAGCAGATCAAGCTGAAGGGTTTAATCCTTGAAGACAATGAGCGACTATTCAGCTGGACATGTATGCAGAATGGTTAAGAGGGAGACTGTACAATCTATGAATTTTAACACGGGCAATATTTTCTCAATGAGAATTAATGACATTAATGTAACATATTTCACTCTCTTAAGAGCGTTGATTAATCCCTTGTTGCAATAGCTTTACACATCATAAAGATTCTGCAGTGAGTTCACAGCACATTGTCAATTAATCTTCATGTGCTTGTGATGTCATATATGACCATGCTTCAACATGTTCCCCAGCAATTCCCATGAAGCCTCAATGAAGCCCGTGGAATGCAGGAATGGTGACGAGAAAGAATAGATATGCAGTGAGCAACAGTTCTGAGGGCAGAAATGCTTTCTTAATGAGAGAGGTCAGAGGACAAGGGCCAGACTGGTCAAAGCTGACATGGAGGTGACAGTAACGCAAATAACCACACGTTACAACAGTGGTATGCCGAAGGGCATCTCTGAACACACAACGAACCTCTTAAGTGAATAGGCTACAGCAGCAGAATATAAGTCTAATAAATGGTAAATATATACCTAATAATGTGCTCACTGAGTGTGTGTAGGGCGAGGGGTTGGAGGTGTCGGGGTTTTTTTAGTTGTCAGCAGAAATATGAGAGGATACTGTCACCTTCTGAACTGGCCTTATTTGATGTAGATAAAAAAACCTGCACGTCCCCAACTGCATTTCCTCCACAGTGCGTGATGGGGTTTCTTGATAAACACCATGCTGTGAAAACACATAGATTTTCACACTGTGATAAAAACCTGATCCTTTCATTAGAGCAGGTTTTCGTTCTCGATCTACGTGGCTCTACGCATATTTCTGCCCATGTTAAATGGGGAATCACCAATTATAATTAGAATCTGCGAGGGCAGGGCTGAATTGTGGAGACTGCGCAACTCCTTATTCAAAATTATATGCCCACAAATTGTCCTATATCATCAACAAAACGGAGTGCTGCATGTTATATGCATCTTCAGTTCAGTCTAGGAACGTATTCATGGCCTGCCACAATCTATTTAACTGAAGGCAATTCATTAATTACAGAGTTCAATAAGCTGTCATGAAATATTTTGACATTCTGTGGCTTCCCTGACATAAATTCATGAAGTGACTTTGGTATTAGTTAAACATGATTGCTTCTGTACCCGGCAGACAATGTCATATTAAATAAAATGTGTTAATTATTCCTTGGGGGCGGCTCTTTTGGAAAAAGACACCTTAGAGATTACATTTTATACAAAACCCATGTCATGCCCACTGAGGTCCTGAGACTGGGGCCTGGATCCAGACCAGACAGTATTTGTCCTTAACTTCGACTTGTAAATAAAAGCTTTCTGCAGAAACATATTTCCGCAAGCTAATGTTTTCCATGAAACATATATTTTGTTCCAAGTTCGGTGGTTCTAATCCCGGTGTAGCCCTTAAAACTGCATTGTTCCAGGGGAGGATTGTCTCCTGCTTAGTCTAATCAACTGTATGTCGCTCTGGATAAGAGCGTCTGCCAAATGACAATAATGTAATGTAATGTAAAAATATTGGTTAAAAAAATAGAGGTTTCTTTTCATTTTCATTCACCCAGGAGGGTTCAGTCAGATACGGGTCCTGCTTTCATTGATCCCTGGCGACCCCCACTGATTGATCAGGCAACCATGGACTGCATGCCGAATATATACCTGACAGGTCTTCCTTCTGCTCTGCTTATTTTACAAACACGAAGCGTTTAAAAACTTTAAAACAAAGGTTTTGAAACCAAATACAAAACTGCCAAGAGTGCAATCTCTGAACCTCACGCATATCGACTGCTGCGCACGTGCTGTTGTTGCGGGTGGGAACTTAAAATCAGCACTTGCTTTACTATTTACATACTTCTCTAGCCAGTAACTTGAACGGCAAATTTCATGTAAATAAGCTCCGCCGTAAAACTGTACTGACATTGCTAGCACTTCGCAGACATTCGTAGCAGACGGAAGCAAGCCGCTCGCAATGACATGAATCATTGGCTGGGGGGTAAGCAAAGCGAACAACTGGACCGCTGCTCACATACATCATTTATATTTATTTATCGGCATTATGTCTAATGGCTCCCCTTCATTTGCTCCCTTTCTTCAGAACTACCCCCAAGGCCACTTTATCCAAAATGTTGTCTGTGTTCAAACCAAGCCAAAATGGACAGCACTAAGTGAGCTGTAACAGTGGCTCTGTAGAGTGCCTACAGTGTCTGCGGACGCCGGAGCACGAACGGAACACAGGATAAAGGGGCTCCATGGAAACACTACTTCGCCCAATCAAATCAATGGGGAACCCCATCAAGCCTTACAGGTATCCCACGGAACCCTCAGAACCAGGGAACATCAAACAGCTCTCAGGACAATCTGCTGTTTTGCCCGGATCGTATTGTATGTTCTGGGGTTTTTTTTTTTTACAACCAACCAGGAAATGTGTTTGTTTGCTGTAGATCATCACAGGGGAGTGAAATGGAGATTTACTGTCAAGTGTGACTTCCTTTCTCATGTCTTAGACAATCAATAAGATTGTTATCTAGTCCGGATAGAGATTCAATGACATAGAAATCGAATCCATTAAGAGTATGACACTGTATCCCCCATTAACTGCAGGAGCAGACAACAAAAAAGGACATCTCAAAAAGCATTGTGTCTTATAGGTAAACTTCAAACCTTATTTTTATTACTTTTTGTGAAACAAGACAAAAATATTGGCAATGAAGTGACTCATTTCAAGATGAAATGGGGTAAGAAAATTTCACTTGTCAAACAAACACAAACTTTGTTTCTCATGTCTCATTACAAAACTAAAGTAGTTAAGACAGACTTTTGTTTTCAGTGGACATCATAATGGCTCATGTGATAAATGGCAGACAAGCAGTCTCCCTGACCAATGAACAAAATGTCGATATGGAGCCCGCATGTGTTTTCACAACACACCTGATTCTGCAACACACCTCAGGAGCTCCCGCCTGTTTACACTCCTTCAGAGCTTTCTCCCTTCTGATGGTAGATGTAGTGGATAAGGTACATGACCCTGTAGCATAGTGGTTAAGGTACATGACCCTGTAGCATAGTGGTTAAGGTACATGACCCTGTAGCATAGTGGTTAAGGTACATGACCCTGTAGCATAGTGGTTAAGGTACATGACCCTGTAGCATAGTGGTTAAGGTACATGACCCTGTAGCGTCGTGGTTAAGGTACATGACCCTGTAGCGTAGTGGTTAAGGTACATGACTGGCACCCACAAGGTTGGCGGTTCGATCCCCGGAGTAGCCATAATAAGATCCGCATAGCCGTTGGGCCCTTGAGCAAGGCCCTTAACCCTGCATTGATCCAGGGGAGGATTAGTCTGAGAAGACCCATGAAACAGCCAAACTGCAATATATTATGCAACCTAATGTTACAGTGTGGGTTAGAATGCAAGGTGTATATACAGTGTATAGCGTATAAAATCGTAGACTAAAACTAACAGAGAAATGATGCTTGTCAAAGCAGTGCACAGTCAGAATATACAGGGGCTCCTGCTCAAACCTGTTCACTGGGTACTTTATTAAAATGCAGCTTTGCATGAGTGCACAGTTGCTATTGACTCTTAATTAGCCGAGATACAATGAGAAACTAATTTAATCCAGTCATGGCACTTGCTCATGTCAATTATATTAATTTAATAATTTTCCAGGTCTTTGCCAGTTCACCCATATGTAATGGTGGAGTTTAGTTGTCTTCCGAAGGAGGCTTTCCAGGAGGCATGACGTTAAAGACTTCAACATGCACTGCTTAGTGTCTCCAGGATGAGGGCATTTTGATCTAACTCTCCTAATGGATGGAGTAAGCAGTGAGTCGCGATAACAGCAGCATTTTCACTGGTCTACAGATGCAAATTAGTCCCCCTGGCTAACTCATTTACATTTGCATTTACATACTTTTTTAATTTTAATTTTAATTTTAATTTTAATTTTAATTTTAATTTTAATTTTTAACAAATACAAAAGCATGTGGGCGGCCTGTAGCGTAGTGGTTAAGGTACATGACTGGGACCTGCAAGGTTGGCGGTTCGAATCCCGGTGTAGCCACAATTAGATCCGCACAGCTGTTGGGCCATTGAGCAAGGCCCTTAACCCTGCATTGCTCCAGGGGAGGATTGTCTCCTGCTTAGTCCAATCAACTGTCCGTCGCTCTGGATAAGAGCGTCTGCCAAAATGCCATTAATGTAATTAATGTATTGCATACAGATTAGCCTACTTGGAGGGAGGCATTAACAGGGCGTTAATGCTTAGACGACAGCCTGCCCTGTGTATATATAAAGGTTAATAAGTAATAAATAGATAAGTGCTTTACCAGCAGTGTTACTTCTTGTGTCACAAGGTGCCGTGCCACACTGACTCTGCTGTTGTAAAACTGTGCCTGGGTTCAGTCCACTTGTGAGGACTACGAGGACCGGACATCATGCCTCCTGGTGGGCCTTTGATGTCCGTTTCCTGGCCTCCTCAGATCCCGGCCCTCTCACCAGCAACGAGACTCTAACCACGTCTGCATCCTGAAGATCAGGGGCGTTCCTCACAGCCGCCCCCCAGGCTTCAAATCCAACCTTCAGCAAGGTTGAATAGTGCATGGGTCTCTGTATCACGTCCACAGTGCAGCCAACTATGACAGGCAGAGCTTTGTGGTCTATGAGTTTCCTCCGCAAATAAATTCTCACTAATTTCCACAGAACCTGGCTGAATATATCCTTCTATAAAAGGGCAGGACATGTTTACTTCCCTTATAACCTTTGAACCTAATGAAAGATTACACTGCATAAAATGTCATTTATTCCTTGTAAGTTAACACGATTGAGATAAATTAGTTCATTTTAATATGCAGAGTGACCATTTATTTCCAAGCATTTTTAAATATTCTACTCTCATGGAATATAACACGGAGCCTACATGACAGAAACATTACCCAGGAAAATCACAACACTGCTTGGAGTAATCCCAAAATATTTGGTCACACTATTACCTTGTTGTTTTTATTTCCTCAGCTTCAGCCATCTTGGTTTTTATACAAATGTGACTAATCTGCACATTCCACAATATATATATATATATATATATATATATATTTTTTTTTTTTTTTTTCTGTGGCATGGGGGTTCAGTAGTTAGTCCTGGCATGGGTGCCACCAGGAATTTTGGGGCCCGTGAAAAGATCTCACAACGGGCCCCACCATCTGAGGAAAATCTCTATATGCAAATCTCTTTTGATGGTCAGTCAGGGCCCTTAGGGTAATTTTATTCACTGGTTGTGGTACCCCTGAGTACTGTTGCCTCACAAAAAGGGAGGTTCCGGGACCAAATCCCAAAGCCCAGATGCTCTGTATGTGGACTCTGCAGTTACTCCCCATGTCCGTGTGGGTTTCCTCCAGGTGCTCCGTTCCTCCCACAGTCCAAAGACGTACAATCCAGGGAAACACGGAAAATCACATTTGCATAAATGTTATCAATGTGCATTGACCCTGTCAAATGGACTAAACAAATTAATGATGTGGCGGAATAGAAGCCCCAACATTTGCCAAAATGTTATTACTGTGATGGTTAAAAAGTAATTACCATTCTATCAGCTCAGAATCATCATGAAACATGTGAAATCTTTTCTTTTTTTCCCCCATTACATTTCTAGGTTTTGCTTGTGTATAAAATGGAATACTGCACTTCTTGTGCAAACAGTCTTTACTGTGCACAAGTGTTATTGCTAGCACTTTTATTGAGCCTGTATTTTGTTAATTGGGACCATTATTATTATTCCATTTCATTATACAGCCTAAGGCCCTTGTATCTGCTACACTCAAATGTATCAACATAGCCTTATACATCCGCTGTGATGAAAGCATGTACAGTATGAACACTCAAAATTGGTTCATGATTCTCTGCAAAGTGCTCTGCGTAGCCTGTACCAGTAAATAGGCCATGAGAAACCCAAGCCTGCACTCATATTAATTATAGCCTGTGGTGAAAAGCATGAGACATGTCTAATGAATGTGATTATGATGCTTTTTAGAGCCATGGAGAGGGAAGGGGAAGTAGCCAGGCTTCATGGATGGATAGGGCCTTATTTAAAAAGGCATGGGCTCCTATCAGAGATGGCACTCCTCATGGGCTCTCCAGCTAATGAAAAAACACACACACACACACACACACACACACACACACACACACACACACACACAGACACACACACACACACAGGGGAACACAATGGAGAGAGAGGGGGAGGGGGAGAGAGAAAGGTGGCCGAGGGAGAAAAGATGAGAGAGGGAGAAGGAGAGGGAGAGAGGATGAATAATGCAGATGTCCACATGCAGAGGATAAAACATTTGTGGGAATGCTGTCCTTGAAAGCAAACAAAACACTGCACAATATCATCACTTTTCACTTGATTCAATGTGAAACTAATATGACAGCCGTCTTGGAATGGTGACATAGCTGTTCAATAGGACTTAAGATTAAGTCAGAAAAGGTTTTTATTAGTATTATTTAATTATTTTCAAACAATATGGAAAGTTCAAATATAAAACATATTAATACAATATGTACACAATTCACAACCATAATGTTTTGGTTACATCAAGTTTGATGTAATCTTAAGAAGTGTCTAAATTTTTATGCTGCAAGATGCATTATTCAAAAGTTGAGACTAAACTGGGGAAGTTTTTTACAGATGTTAATATGGAATAATGCAATCAATTTGGAATTGAGACTTTAAGTAGAGATGAGAGATAGTGGGAAATGACTTCATGGAGCTTAATACCTAGAGGCAAACAACTTAACAGCTCAATCATTGCTCTGAGGCATTACAGTTAAAATCATTTCAGAGGGAAGATTTAGTCTAACTGTGAAGTGCAGAGTTAGATTTCTTTAAAGTTTGATGTATCATCATCATCGTCATCATCATCATCGCTACTGACACAAAGGTGAAAGTAATATAAATTTATTGCAAACAGATAAGGCAGCATGTGGATACACAGAAATGAATGGCTTTACCTTTGATGGTGGTCTCTTGATCTGTCAAATCATGTTAAACTAATTTATTCACTATGACCAATCCTGGTCATAATGTTTATAATCAAATCTGCCCAAATGTTTTGTGGTTAATTTTGGGATACAAATTGAAAAGGCCAACACTGAGCTGAGATGTCATAGGTCAAATTCACTGACATATGACAGATTACTTTATTACATTTTTGGTACAAGTCGACACAAGTCGTTTCAGGTTCATTTCTTCGCAATAATATTGAGAAATGATCATAATACATAAACTTAGCTGGTAAATCTTACAGATGTTGTTCTCATGAGATGTCTATATTTCATTCTGGCCCCTGGCTGCTAATACAGCCTTATCCTCCCCTTTGAGGACAACCTGTCTGATTGCCAAAATTGGAAATAAAATCAGTCAGTAAACCAGTAAATATTTTGTATTAACTGGGGGTCTGAATATTCTCCCTGCAGCGCTGTCATGCAGACTATGTTTCCGGTGATTACACTAGATTGATCCAGGACCCATATATTAGGCAGAATGACACCTCTTCCACAACAACTGTAGTTGCTCCATATCTCACTTGCATTAGTGTTCATAATTATTACTTGTTCAAAGACTTGTCTAACTGCATTAAGGTACCAATAACCAATGAGTAACATTCTACTTGTGAACTGGGGACATAATATTTAACTCATTGCAAACAGAAAGATTTTATTGGGAACAAACTCCAGAAGCTTCATCCCTTACACTGTGCAGAAGAATCGGGACCAATTTCTCATTACACAGAGTGGTGATGACAGATGAATGTCGGCCATTTATAGTATGGATTTATGCACCATTAATGGAAATTGGCCGTATAAAAATGCATATTTGCATAGTTGCACACTTTCTTATTCATACACAAAGCATCAAACCACCAGGGTTATTATTTGCATCACTAAAAATGCACATTTTTGATCTCCACTACATAACACAATCAGCTTCGGAGATTTGTGCAGTGTTTCAAATGGTTTGATCTGGTTTTAACAAGTCAGCTGCATTGTGCACAACTACAAGTGGAATATTCATATATCCAACCCCACAAAAAAAAGCTTTGATGTTTATTCTTCCTTAAAACATCAAACATCAATAAACTATTGTCAAGCTAGGATAGAGCAGCATCAAGGCCAGGACAGAATATGTCAGGCTTATGAATATGGCGGTAACAACAATAACTTAACAATCCCTAACAACAATAAATGACACAGAACTGGCCATAGAAAAGCATAAGAATCAGATAATCATCATGTAGGCAGCCCTTCTATACTGCCTCTGCAGTGCCGGGCTGGGGGAAACGATAAGGGGATATATTCAGAAGCAAAATCAATGGCTGTCTTCACTTTATGAAGCAAAGATTTCCATTGTCTTATTTTATCAAGTAGCCGGGCAATAAACACGTAATTACAGCATAATGCAAGAAGCGAATCTGAGAAATATCTTAAATTTCCCCCTGATCATATTATTCACACCCTTCTCTTTTTCCATTCACTTGCAAATCTGCAGTTCGTTTATTAGAGCCACACAATGCGGGTGTTTCCGACCATCACCGTGGCGACAGACAGCCCTGCGGCCAGGGGCTGAAAATAAAGCGTTGTTTTCTCCTTCAGGAAGGAAGAGGAGGATCGATCCTGGAATATGTGATCTTTTTTTTAGCTAAAGCCTATTGGAGTTGTCCAGAGCAGTAGCGGCATTTGGCAGACGCTCTTATCCAGAGCATGTCATATGCTATGTAAAATATTTGGACTATATGGAAAATATAAATGTACGTCATCCACATCATTATAAATAATGCAATAACACAGACAGTTTGTACGTTTATGTCATGCAATAGGCCAGAGGGCCTGTTCCACAAAGCAGGATTGAAGAGTTAAGGATATAAGGAGTTATAGGATAACTGCACCAAGTGAATATAGTTCTTGCCCCAAATTGTTATGTACGGCGTTGAGGACCCAGACGCAGACCAACGGATAATCCAAAATCGTAGTTTATTAGTTCGTAGTCGTAACCAGGAGATCCAATACAAAAGACAAAAACATAAGGCAAAAGAATGGTCGAGAAAACAGACAAGGTCAAAAATCCAGAAAATCAAAAGGCGAAAGTACAAAAGGGCGTAGGCAAAAATCAAAGTCAGGAAACAAAGCAGAATATCAAAAACCAGGAAGGCAAACAAAACAACAGGGTACGGCAGGCGCGGAAATCAAAGGCGAAGGGGTGTATTTCTGGAATCGCAAGAATTCGGTTTACAAGAAATTCGGCAATAAAACTGATCAACGTTCTGACACTGATTCAAACAGAGACTGAGGTTTAAATACTTGAGGGAAGGTGACAATCTAGGCGGGGCTGGGAAAAAGGTGGGCTAAACAAATAGACAACAGGTGGGGAAACATAATAGGGTAATAACATAATAACGGGAGGGAGACGAAAACGCGGACTGGTTGCACGTAAACAAACATGTAAAATATACGGCTCCGGATTAGGTAGTAGACATTTGCATAGAGATTGCGTTAGATAATTAGTTACGTGAATATTTCTAAACTACCCAATAAAAGTGATTGTTAGTTAGTTAGTTAGACAGACAGTAAGTGTATTAATCGGATTAATACTGTACAATACCTAGATTAGTAGTAGTTAGTAAGAATAGTGCTTTACAACATTTAACTAGCAAGAAAAAGCAGGAAGTAAGAATCGCGAGTTTTAAAACGAATGTTTGAAAACCGAAACTACCGCAAAGACCTGAATAGTGGGACACGCAGACATGGGAGTGACTACGTAGGCTGGTAAACATTCAGACGCAGACATAACAGGGGATGACAAATGAGAACTGTAATGGAAAACAATAACCGAGGATGTATGAAAAATGAATAAATAACAAGAATAAACATAAATACACACAGGACAGATACAGAAACATTACACAAATAATGTCATTATTAGGAACGGGAAGATTCAGACTTGTCAGACTCTTATCTGATCTCTTATCAGAAACTTACATTTATATTATATTGCATGTATAAATACATAAAATGCACTCATGAATGTATATATTAAAAATGTTTTATTTATTTCTTTGTCTACTTTGACATGTTTTGCCTTTAGTATGGTAATATGCTCCCCTATATACAAGTACATACAGGTGTACTAGACTAAACATTGTGAAAGCTGTGTTCAGAATGCTGTTGCTATGCACCGGACATGTCATTTACATTCCTGTTCATGTGTGGTGTTTCCTCCTGTGTTTTTCTAGATGGCACCAGGATTAACTCAGTTTGCACAGCAGGTTGCTCTTATCTGTGCTTCCCTGAGAATGCCAGCAGCTATAAACAGAACATTGCTTCTGAGTGAACATATTTAGCAGGACTGATGTAGCGGCGAGTTCCCAACTCTCTGGGGACACCCCCAAAATAACTGAACCTCCACCAAGTGTACCCTTCTATTTATTTATTTTTCCTTCAAAACATACTTCTCTTTATGCCATACACATAGCTTCAGATTATGTGTCAGATTACAGTATGGCACAACTCATTCCAGGGGTGTGCAAATCCTCAGACATGGAGCTTACTCACTTTATCCTCCTGCCCTGAAATAACCTCCCTCTACATTGGCAGAGACCGTGGCAGCCTATGGCATTGCACTTCAGTGATCTGTGAAGTCCTCTGGCCAGACAGGAATGCCCAGAAGGGGTCAAAAGAGAGTGGAGTATGTCAAGTGTAAATAGCTTTACTCTTGAGATAGCCTTGTCATTACTTGCCCGACCCTGGTTCTCGATGCCGCACGTCACAACAGACCCGTAGGTCTGTCAGAGAGGAAGGCCAGGAGCGCTCTACCGCTACCTCTAAAATCCCACTTTTACTTTCTTCAGGAGGCAAACAAACAAATAAATAAATCAACAAATAAATAAGTAAATAAAGAAATAAATAAAGCCTGCAGGAACATTGGCTCACTGTCAATGTGGCATTCATCCATCGCTGAAAAATATTTACAGTGTTGTGAGACTTGATGTTCTGTGTATTTCCCCGCCTGAGCAGAGCTGTAGCTTATTTTCTCCTTGTTTTCACCATACGCTCTGTGCTGATCAACAGGTATTAGCGGTTGCCATTTAACAGACAGGTGAATGCAGAGACAGGGTTGACTGTGCATGATTAATACATTAATACATACATTTCCATGTAATCTTTTTTTCTCCTGGAGGTTGGCAGACTGGGTACGAGGGTGACTGCCCCAGGGAAGCAGTGAACTGTTTAACTGCGGACCCTCACACGCCCCGGCCCAGAATGCCCCAGCCAGTGATCGTCTGTGACCTGCGGCATGGCGATTGCACTCGGTGTATGGGGGCGACATGGCTCAGGCAGTAAGCGCAGTCGCCTGGCAGTCGGAGGGTTGCCGGTTCAATCCCCTGCCCGGGTTGTGTCGAAGTGTCCCTGAGCAAGACACCTAACCCCCAAATGCTCCTGACGAGCTGGTCGGGGCCTTGCATGGCAGCCAATCGCTGTTGGTGTGTGAATGTGTGTATGCATGGGTGAATGAGAAGCATCAATTGTACAGCGCTTTGGATAAAGACACTATATAAATGCCGACCATTTACTTGGTAAGTCTCCTGTATCTGCAGCAATTGTCATGTCACGTATTATGTTAGTCTAGTCTCGCCATGTTTTTATGTTTTATTTCTTGTTATGTTTCATTGTCTTGTCATATTATTTTTCATGTTTAGTTCTTGTTACCATTTATTTCTTAGTCTTGCCATGTCATGTTATATAGTTTATTGTCATAATTTTGCAAACTTGTAATGTCATGATTTATGTTTGTTTCATGTTATGTGGTTCTGTTCATTGTTTAGCATTCACTTTTTCGTGTCTTTCTGCAAACCTTGCATTCCTGCTTTCTCTCTCTCCCTTTCTGTCACTCTAATTGTTTCAATTTCCCTTGTCTTCTTTCTAATCTACTAACTTTAGATCAGGATTGGGTAATACTAACATTCTAACCATGTGTTCATGTTACCTTACGTTTCTTGTGCATGTCATTTACTAATTTACTAACGCTAGGGCAGAATAGGTTTATTACTAACGATTACTAATTACCTCGTTAACTTGTCAATCCTCCACACCTGATTTCCTTTCTCATGCTGCTCTCAAGCTAATTGTCTACACCTGTCTACACCTGCATATAAAGCTCAGTTTCACATCATGTCTTTGTGAAATTGTTGCCATCTGTTCGTCAGTGCAGTGCTTTAGCGGGTTTGTCAAGCCATTGGCTACCTGTTATGAGCCAAGCCTGTTTATTGACCAAAGATTATTGACTTCTGTTTTGTTGACCATTGCCTGCCTGTACCATGACTTTGCCTGCTGTCTTTGTGCTTTTGCCCTGCGGAGCAGACTTTGGTCTTGACTCTGACCCTGCCTACTGTCCGCCTGTACATCTGCCTCGCTGAGGGCTTTCCTGGCTACCGGACTTCTTGCATGATGTACCGATTACGAGACTGCCTTCTCCCTCGGTACTGTACTTTGGTTTTTGGCTGGATTTTACGTGTATGAATATTGCTTGTTTCATGACTACGCTCGCTGGACATTCCCTGAATAAAGCCCTGATGGGACTTTATTACGCCCCTGTTTCTGAGTGGGGTCCAACCCCCCATGCATCCATCTCAGTTAGATAATTTCCTGTCTGAAAAGTCACTGCCTTGCAGGCTTCACTATGGGAAGGGAAGTATGGCCTGGTCTGTGACTACGATCTCCTGGCTGTATGTGTGTAATGAATCCACTTTCTCCAGTGCAGCAACTGGCAAACAACCTTTCATCGCTGGCTTGCTGGGATTAGTCTCCTCGTATTAGACCTTTGACCCAACTGCAAATGACATGTGAACTGGTTAAACAGAGTACTGCTCGCAAATGCCTTGCTGTCCCCAATAACAGATTTAAAAGCTATAGATCTTTGTAAAACGCTGGTTAGAACAAAGGTAAAGAGTTGGAATAGCCTTTGGGCTGTTCCTGAGTTGAGATTAGGAGCGAGCCCAGTTTCCCCCAGGAAGGGAGAGGAGACATCTGTTTATATTTACAGGAAATCGGTTCACAGGTCGGCTGTTTCGTGAGCGTAACCGTGACCCATCAACCAAGGTGGATTCCACACTGTGTGCACAATATGTGTGACTCAGTAGGATTTGACAACTTATATTTGATCCTATTAAAAATGTAATCACACTCAGAGAGGAAGTGCAATTACAACAATATTGAGACGGGTGCGTGGGGGTTGGACCCAAAATGCATGACTCAAAAACAATAGTAATAGAAAGACCCCTCAGGGCTTTATTCGGGACGAATCCCAGGAGAGTAGTCAACACAAGCAAAGTCCATACACGTAGATCCAGCCAAACAAAAAGTAAACAAACAAAAAGCACGGTGCCGAGGGAAGAGGCAAACTCGTAGTCGGTAGACGTGCAGGGAGGTCCGGTAGCAGGAGAGCTGTCAGCGGGGCAGAGGACGGCAGGCAGAGGCGTAGTCGTGGGCGAAGCGGGAGTCGAAACCATGAAACAATCAGCGAAGCAAAAGTACAAAAACGGTAGGCGAGGACGTAGTCAAAAAACAAACGATGGTCACAAAACAGAAATCAATAAACAATGGTCGGTAAACAGGCGTGGATCGTAACGTGTAATCAATAGTGGTAAATGCTCAAGAGTTGCGTGGTAAACAGAGGCAGACAATTTCGCAGTGAACAGTAGCGCGACTGGGCTATAAATGCGGGTGTAGACAGGTGCAGACAATTAGTTAGAGCGTAGCAAGGAAATGGAAAACAGGTGCGATGGATGACAAGTTAAACAAGGAGATTATTAATCGTTAGTAATAAACCTATCCTGCCCTAGCATTAGTAAATTAGTAAATGACATGCACGAGAAACGTAAGGTAACATGAACACATGATTAGTTTGTTAGTTTCTACCCAATCCTGATCTAGCGTTAGTAGTTTTAGTAAATAGACAAATGGAAACAATTAGGGAGTGAATGACAGAAAGAGAGAGAGAGAGAGAAAAGGCGGAACGCAAGGTTTGCGGAAAAACATGTAAAAGTGTATGCATAAACCGTGACCAGTAACGTAACAATAAACATAAATCAAAACATGACACAAAGCGAAACTAAGACGATAATCACTCAACATAACAAGGTAATATAATAGTACGAAAAATAACTCGACATGACAAGAAAATAAATCGTAACGAGACATAACAAAACAACATGACGAACCTAGACTAACATAATACATGATAAGACAATACAAGACTAATACAAAATGAATAAACATAAAACATGGCGAGACAGACCTGAAACGTGACAGGACCCCCCCCTTAACGACCGACTCCTGGCGGTCCTTGGAATTTATCAGGGTGGTCACGATGGAAGTCTCTGATGAGCGATTTGTCCAGAATGAGACTGGGAGCAACCCAGGAACGCTCCTCAGGGCCATAGCCATCCCAGTCAACCAAGTATTGGACCCCACGGCCCCTCTTACGAATGTTCAAGAGTTTGTTAACAGTAAATGCAGGGAGGTTGTCAATAATGCGGGGGGGAGGTGGTGGGGGATCCGGGGGACATATAGGGTGAGAGGATACAGGCTTAATACAGGAGACATGGAATGTGGGGTGAATCTTAAGGGAAGCAGGGAGTGACAATTTTACAGAGGAAGGATTGATGATTTTGTGGATTTTAAAGGGACCAATAAAGCGGGGTTGCAGTTTGTGGGAAGTGGGTAACCCTGGCAGGGGGATGAAGTGGGCCGCCTTACTGAATCGATCCACCACAGTGAGGATGGTGGTGTTACCTTCGGAAGGGGGAAGTCCGGTAACGAAGTCCACGCCGATGTGGCTCCAGGGTCGGCTGGGCACAGGCAGGGGTTGGAGTAGACCAGCGGGGGCTTGGTGGGAGGCCTTGCTTCTGGCACAGGTGGTACATGCCTTGATGAAGCGCCTGGTGTCAGGGATCATGGAGCCCCACCAGAATCTCCGCTTCAGCACCGCCAAGGTGCGGGTAAAGCGGGGATGGCAGGAAAGGAGGGATGAATGGGCCCATTGCAGCACCTGTGTCCGAGCGGCTGAGGGAACGTATAGGTGTAATCCGGGGTTGGACCTGGGATCGGGATCCTCCCGTAGAGCCCTCTGGATCACCGCCTCGATCTTCCATGTAACAGATCCGATAGTGCAGGAGGCAGGAAGGATGTTCTTGGGAGAGACTTACCAGTCTCTCCTGGCGGCATTCTCTTCCGATGTCACTGCCGCCAAAGCAAAATACTATCAAACGCATATTCAGAACTCTGCTTCTAACCCCCGGAAACTTTTCTCCATTTTCTCCTCTCTCCTCAACGCACCGCCTCCTCCTCCTCAGTCCTCCTTCGCTGCTGATGACTTTGCTGATTTCTTCGATGAGAAGGTCGCAGTCATCCGCAGATCCTTTACAACCACCGCCCCCCTCACTGTGCCCTTCCCCCCCTCTAGGCCCATCCCTTCCTTTTCCACTTTCTCCCCCCTTACAGACTCTGATGTTTCTCAACTCCTGCTCTGCCACCGCCCTACAACCTGTGCCCTTGACCCTATCCCCTCTTCTCTTCTCCAAACTATCACACCTGACATTCTCCCATTTGTCACCTCCCTTGTCAACTCCTCCCTGTCTTCCGGCTGTTTTCCGGCATCCTCCAAGAGGGCCCACATCACTCCGCTGCTAAAAAAGCCTACCCTGGATCCCTCCATCATCCAGAACTATCCCTTCTTCCTTTCCTTTCTAAAACTATAGAACGAGCCGCTTCTACTCAACTTTCTTCCTTCTTTTCTAACAACAACCTGCTAGACCCCCATCAGTCTGGCTTCAGATCGGGCCACTCGACAGAGACTGCGCTCCTCTCCGTCAGTGAGTCACTTCATGCCGCACGAGCAGCCTCCCTCTCCTCTGTCCTCATTCTTCTAGATCTCTCTGCTGCCTTCGACACTGTGGATCACTCCATCCTCCTGTCTGCCCTGTCAGCAACGGGCATCTGTGGCACAGCCCTGGACTGGATTGAGTCCTACCTCTCTGGTCGCTCCTTCCAGGTTGCCTGGGCTGGTTCGGTATCGACACCTCGGCCCCTCGCCACAGGAGTTCCCCAGGGCTCAGTCCTTGGCCCGCTTCTTTTTTCTCTCTACACTCGCTCCCTTGGCCCTGTGATCACTGCACATGGGCTATCCTACCACTGCTATGCGGACGATACCCAACTCTTCGTCTCGTTCCCGCCGTCTGATACGCAGGTTTCAGCCCGTATCTCTGCTTGCCTGAGGGACATCCAGAGCTGGATGGACAACCACCATCTAAAGCTCAACCCAGGTAAAACTGAAATGATATTCATCCCTGCTAATACCTCTCCCCATCTGGATCTCTCCATTTCCCTCGGGGATACCACACTCACGCCGTCACCCAGTGCAAGGAACCTCGGCGTGGTGATGGACAGCAGACTGTCCCTTTCCGAGAACATTGCGGCGGTGACCCGGTCTTGCAGGTTCTTCCTATACAACATACGGAGAATCCGCCCCTTTCTCACCCCCTACTCGACCCAGCTCCTGGTCCAAGCGATGGTTCTGTCCCGCCTGGACTACTGCAATTCCCTCTTGGCTGGCCTCCCAGCGTCTGCCATCAGACCCCTCCAACTCATCCAGAATGCAGCAGCTCGTCTGGTCTTCAACCTTCCCAAATACTCACACGTCACCCCCCTGCTTACTTCCCTCCACTGGCTGCCTGTCATGGCTCGCATCAAATTCAAAACATTGGTGCTAGCCTTCCAAGCAGTTAAAGGGTCTTCCCCAGCTTATCTGCAAAAAATCATCAGACCCTACACCCCTGCCAGACCTCTTCGTTCAGCCTCCACAGGCCGCTTGGCACCTCCCCCTCTCAGAACCTCCACCTCACGCTCACGACTACTGTCTGTTCTGGCTCCACGGTGGTGGAACGAACTCCCCGTTGAGGTCAGAACTATAGAATCCCTCCCCACCTTCAAGCGCAAGCTGAAGACACACCTCTTCAAACAGCACCTCTCCCCATCCCTCCCTACCTCCCTGTGAACCTTAATTGTTGTCTCTGTGACTTGTGTATCAGTATTTTAGTTGGCTAGGTAAGCAGTGTTTGGATAGTTAACTTTGGTGACTTTTGCTCTGTTTGTTTGTTTGTTAAAAAAAAAAAAAAAAAAAAAAAAAAGGCCCTTGTCCTTATCTTTGTTGTACAGGTAGCAGTTGAAATTGTACTTACCTCTAGGGTCTTTCAGCGAACTTATCCCTGGTTATGGGTATGCACTTTGTTGTACGTCGCTCTGGATAAGAGCGTCTGCCAAATGCCAATAATGTAATGTAAAAATGTAACCTCACGCTCAGAACAGGTGTTGAATTGACGGGACAGGGTGTCGGGCTTAACGTTCTTCGACCCCGGGCGGTAGGTCAGAGAAAAGTTGAACCTCCCGAAGAACAGCGCCCATCTAGCCTGTCGAGAGTTCAGCCTCTTGGCTGTCTGGAGGTATGCCAGGTTCTTGTGGTCGGTCCAAACGATGAACGGCTTCTCGGGCCCCTCCAGGCAATGTCTCCACTCCTCCAGCGCCAGTTTGACTGCCAGCAGCTCTCGGTTTCCAACGTCATAGTTCCTCTCAGCAGGGGACAGATTCTTGGAGAAGAAGGCGCAGGGGTGTAGTCGGTTGTCCGTGGCCGCCACCTGGGAGAGCACTGCTCCCACCCCTGTGTCGGAAGCATCCGTCTCGACCACAAACTGGGGGGTAGGGTCGGGGTGTACCAGGATGGGAGCGGAAGAGTCTCTTGACCTTGGTGAAGGCCGTCTCAGCTTCGGGGCTCCACTGGAATGGCACCGCAGGGGACGTGAGCTTGGTTAGGGGGGAGACCACTTGACTATAGGATCTGATGAATCTTCGGTAGAAGTTGGCAAATCCCAAGAAGCGTTGGAGCTGCTTACGTGAGGTGGGTGTGGGCCAGTCGGTAACTGCCAGAATCTTCTTGGGATCCGCCCTGATCCGTCCCTTCTCAAGGATAAACCCCAGGAACTCAACTGTGTCGGAGTGAAAAACGCACTTCTCCGCCTTGACGAATAATCTGTTCTCAAGGAGTCTTTGTAGAACTTGCCTGACGTGGTGCTCATGATCCTTGGCATTGGTGGAGTAGATCAAGATGTCATCCAGGTAGACGAACACATGGCGACCCAACAAGTCCCGAAGAACATCATTCACCAGGGTCTGGAACACAGCAGGAGCATTGGTGAGGCCGAATGGCATGACCAGGTATTCGAAGTGTCCGAGAGAGGTGTTGAAGGCGGTCTTCCATTCATCGCCCTCACAGATACGGACCAGGTGGTAAGCGTTGCGGAGATCCAACTTGGTGAAGATGGTGGCCTCGTGAAGTGGGTGGAACGCGGAGTCCATCAGGGGCAGAGGATACTTGTTCCTCACCGTGATGTTGTTCAGCTCCCTGTAGTCGATGCACGGGTGTAGGGAGCTATCTTTCTTCTGAACGAAGAACAATCCCGCACCGACGGGAGAGGAAGAAGGGCGAATTAGTCCGTTAGCCAGGCAGTCACGGATGAATTTCTCCATAGCCTCCCTCTCAGGTCTGGAGACGTTGTATAGGCGACTTGAGGGGAGTGACGAACCAGGGAAGGAGCTCGATGGCGCAGTCGTAGGGTCGATGAGGCGGCAGTGACTGAGCTTGGGTCTTGGAGAACACTGTGCCCAGGTCATGGTAAGGAGAGGGGACCCTCTCCAGGGAGGGTTTGGGAGTCTGTGGTAGAGCTGGCACACTGCTGGTGGTGGGGCGGAACGCAAGCAGGACAGATGGCACTTAGGATCCCATGCTTGCACTTGGTTAGAACTCCAGTTGATCGTGGGGTTGTGTTTCTGGAGCCAGGGTAATCCCAAGATGAGTTGGTCATTAGGGGACTGGATGACGCGGAACTGGATCATCTCCCGATGGTTCCCAGAAATGATCAGTTGTAAGGGAATGGTGATGTGCGTCATGCGGCAGAAAGTCCTTCCATCCAGCGACCGCGCGTTCTCAGGGTGGGGTAGAGGGAGGGTGGGGATGTTCAGTTCAGACACCAACACTTCGTCGATGAGGTTGGCGTCCGCTCCAGAATCCACCAACGCGTTAATCCGGGTTGTTCTGTCGGGGAGAATTAACAGCGTGGTGAGCGTGGGACGATGGTTGTCTCTGTCAGACCCCTCATGCCTGTCGACTGCTCTCACCTCTACTGGTCGCCTGGTCCTGAAGGGGCACCGAGCCTGGGTGTGACCCGGCCTCCCACAGTAGAAGCACGAGCCGGTGGTTCTGCGGCGTGCTCTTTCCTCGGTAGAGATCCTGGTACCGGCCCGGGACAGGTCCATGGGTTCGGGTCCCTCCGACTGCTGCTCCTTTAGTCGAGGACTTGGCCCCTGCCTGGGGTACGGGTTGCCGGGAAGGATCGGTCTCTCCGGCCGGCGTTGTCTGGCACGGTTGTCCAGGCGGATCGTGGTGCACACGAGTTGGTCGAGCTGGGTGATGGGGTCCAGTCGCGCCAACTCGTCCTGAAGCGTCTCGCTCAGGCTGGCCAGGAAGAGATTCGCCAATGCTGCATCGTTCCAACTAGTAGCCGCCACGAGAGTGCGGAAGTCGATGGAGTGATCTGCCGCGGTCTTCCGTCCCTGGCGCAGAGCAATCAGTCTCTGGGATGGCTCCTGGTCGCTGGATGCGTGTTGGAACACCTTCCGAATCTCATCGGCGAAGACTGGGTAACGAGGAGGAAAAGAATCCCCGGACCACACCGCCGTAGCCCAATCCAACGCCCTCCCCTTGAGCAGTCCCATCACGTAGCCTATCCGACGGTCGTCGCTGTTGTAGGTCTGGGGCTGTTGCTTGAAAACAAACTCGCATTGGAGTAGGAACGCCTTGCACCTCTCAGGTTCTCCACCGAACCTCTCCGGAGGGGGTTGTTGGGGCTCCCGGAATTGCCAGGCTCCCGAGGGGTTGACCGCCGGGGAAGTGGGTGGGTGGGTGGGTTCCTCCCGTGGTTGTGGCAGGACCGCGACGGCGAGCCTCCTCATCTCTGCACACAGTTCACAAATCTCCAGGTGAAGCTCGGAGATTCCTTGTGAATGCTGCCGGACGATGGCTCCTTGTTCCTGGAGGGCGTGGAACATGGCAGTTGAGTCAGCACGGTCCATAGTGGCGAAATTGTTCTGAGACGGGTGCGTGGGGGTTGGACCCAAAATGCACGACTCAGAAACAATAGTAATATAAAGACCCCTCAGGGCTTTATTTGGGACGAATCCCAGGAGAGTAGTCAACACAAGCAAAGTCCATACACGTAGATCCAGCCAAACAAAAAGTAAACAAACAAAAAGCACGGTGCCAAGGGAAAAGGCAAACTCGTAGTCGGTAGACGTGCAGGGAGGTCCGGTAGCAGGAGAGCTGTCAGCGGGGCAGAGGACGGCAGGCAGAGGCGTAGTCGTGGGCGAAGCGGGAGTCGAAACCATGAAACAATCAGCGAAGCAAAAGTACAAAAACGGTAGGCGAGGACGTAGTCAAAAAACAAACGATGGTCACAAAACAGAAATCAATAAACAATGGTCGGTAAACAGGCGTGGATCGTAACGTGTAATCAATAGTGGTAAATGCTCAAGAGTTGCGTGGTAAACAGAGGCAGACAATTTCGCAGTGAACAGTAGCGCGACTGGGCTATAAATGCGGGTGTAGACAGGTGCAGACAATTAGTTAGAGCGTAGCAAGGAAATGGAAAACAGGTGCGATGGATGACAAGTTAAACAAGGAGATTAGTAATCGTTAGTAATAAACCTATCCTGCCCTAGCATTAGTAAATTAGTAAATGACATGCACGAGAAACGTAAGGTAACATGAACACATGATTAGTTTGTTAGTTTCTACCCAATCCTGATCTAGCGTTAGTAGTTTTAGTAAATAGACAAATGGAAACAATTAGGGAGTGAATGACAGAAAAAGAGAGAGAGAGAGAGAGAGAGAGAGAAAAGGCGGAACACAAGGTTTGGCGAGACAGACCTGAAACGTGACAAATATTTTTTTTCGTTCAAGAGAACTGCAATTTGCCAGTTACCCGGGAGACACACACAGCACCAATGAGGTGGTTAAAACAACACTGGCCATTCCTACAATCTGTTTTATCCTTTTATGTCACTATGACATATTATGTACTATATTTTGTGTAAAATGTAGACCAACACAGTTAGCTTAGCTAAACTGTCATTTCCCCAAACATGTTCACTCAACTTTCCTTTTTTATTATTCTTGTTATCCTTCTCATTAAATATTGCGACGCAAAATACTGGACGTCTTTGTGAAATACTGGACTGTTCCCCAAGCCCCATGACTTCCAGGAAGTGACATCCAAAAAAAATACACGAAGCAAAGTAAGAATAAGCATTTAATTTGACCTCTTCTTCAATGACTTAGAATGCCTGCCTAACTGGGTTCATAACATGTTCACCCTGTTAAGTTCATTTCTAGAGTAAATTCAGGTGAAGGTGAAAAATAAGAAAACTACCCTCACACATTAGTGTGTGTTTGTGTTTGTGTCATCTGATATACCGTTACGCTGATGCAATGTCCTTGTGAAATGCTGGACTGTTCCCCAAGGCTTCCTGGAAGTGATATCCAAAGAAAATACAAGAAGTGGTTAAGGTGGTCATTCCTACAATCTGTTTTATCCTTTTATGTCACTATGACATATTATGTAGTATATTTTGTGTAAAATGTGGACCAACACAGTTTGCTTAGCTAAGCTGTCATTTCAGCCAAACATATTCACTCAACTTTCATTTTTTATTATTCATGTTATCCTTCTCATTAAATATTGCGACGCAAAACACTGGACGTCTTTGTGAAATACTGGACTGTTCCCCAAGCCCCATGACTTCCAGGAAGTGACATCCAAAAAAAATACACGAAGCAAAGTAAGAATAAGCATTTAATTTGACCTCTTCTTCAGTGACTTAGAATGCCTGCCTAACTGGGTTCATAACATGTTCACTCAACTTTCATTTTTTATTGTTCATGTTATCCTTCTCATTAAATATTGCGACGCAAAATACTGGACGTCTTTGTGAAATACTGGACTGTTCCCCAAGCCCCATGACTTCCAGGAAGTGACATCCAAAGAAAATACACAAAGCAAAGTAAGAATAATCATTTAATTTGACCTCTTCTTCAATGACTTAGAATGCCTGCCTAACTGGGTTCATAACATGTTCACTCAACTTTCATTTTTTATTATTCATGTTGTCCTTCTCATTAAATATTGCGAAGCAAAATACTGGATGTCTTTGTGAAATACTGGACTGTTCCCCAAGCCCCATGACTTCCAGGAAGTGACATCCAAAAAAAATACACAAAGCAAAGTAAGAATAATCATTTAATTTGACCTCTTCTTCAATGATTTAGAATGCCTGCCTAACTGGGTTCATAACATGAACTGTTAAGTTCATTTCTAGAGTAAATTCAGGTGAAGGTGAAAAATAAGAAAACTACCCTCACACATTAGTGTGATTAGCTGAAGTGGGATGAGTGTGTCATGGAAGTAGATCTCAGAAAACAAAGCCACACAAAACGGTTATAGGATGTAAATTATGGGGTATGTGTGAGCAATTGCCATCGAACCAGGAAAATGATGGAGGACCTGGCAAGAATGTTGCAGGTGTCCCAGAGCATAATTTATATATATAGATTATGCACTATAATACCTGTGGCCACACAAATTAGTAAAATGCAAATTATGGAATCAATAACTGGAAACCGCAGCAGTGTGAACCCTGACCAATACATGCACAAAAAATATGGACATATGCATTATATTACAATGACATTACATTTATTCAGCAGACCTTTTATCCAAGGCAACGTACAATAAGTGCAAAGCAAAGGTCATTAGAACTACAGAACAGACCGGTGCAATTCACATAAAGAATCAGTCAAAATAGAAAGTGCCATAAAAGGGGTAGAAGATGAATACAGGTGATAGACGTGGTCATAGGGCACTCCCACAGGGAAGTACATTTATAGCTGGTCAATGTCCAGTGTGAAGAGCTGAGTGAGACTGTGCTGGAAAATGGGCAGTGACTGAGCAGTTCTTTTTTCTTTTTTTTAATGTATGTATGACATGCACTACCTTTTTCCACCCAAATAAAAAGACCATGTCTCCCATTCTGAATATTTTCACAGAATTATTTTAGATGATTTAAAAAATATATCACGCATTCTGATTCGAGATTAATGAATCAGAATGAATCTGATTCTGATTAATATATTTTGGTCAAATTTTATCCTCACTATTTTGTTTTGTGAGCAACCAGGTGAAAAAACGACTCGGCATCACAGAACTCTTTTTCGCTCCCATCCGTTAACTGGATGTTGACCTGCTTGATGGAGAAGCCCAGGTCGCGTAGAATCTCCTCAATTATGCTCTGACTGAGAACCAGACAGGAGAACCTGTGCTGCCCCACGAGGTAGAAGGTCTCATTGAGGACCCCAATGAGCACAAGTGCACCCCCAGGTTTAATGAGAGCCGCGATACTGCCCAGAGCCCGGCGGTACGTCTCCTGGTCCTTGCAGGCTGACTCCAGACACAGACTGGACACTATGCAGTCCGCCGGCTCCATGGTCAGAGGGTGGAAAGGGTTCTTCTCTCGAACGTCACATTTCAGCACCTGCTTCACTGCCTGCCTCATCCTCTGCTCCACCTCTTCTGGTGACCTGCTGCTCCAGAAATAGTGAAACGCATTTGAAAAAATGGCTTAGGTAGGTTAGGTTCAAATACAAGCAAAGGTCATCTACAGAAATGATCAATAAAACAATTCTGCCAAATACCATTAATGTAACGTGATGTAATGTAATTCTCACAGGACAATGTCCATGTGCCACATTTCTTAAATAGGCAGGGGAACGGCCCCCATTAGGTCCATATACCCAGTTCAACTTCCATTTTCACATTGAAATAATAAATACAATGTGTTTTAAATATAGTTTGATACAATAAAGAACCATGTTGCTCACACGTGATATTTTGTTTGGAGCCGATCAAGTGTTTAGATTCTAAGTTATGTGTGGACTTGTGGGTGCACTGTGTTCAAGACGCATGAAAACATGGAGCCCCCAGAAAGATAAATTGACAACATTGAGTGAGTAGCCATGCTGTTTGTAAATGTAAGAGATTGAGTAAAATTATGCCATGAAGTTCTCACATTTTTATTCAGATTTAATTTTTTTTTTTTTTTTCATGCGCTACCCCTGCTGGGATACCAGCCACAGTTGCCACTGGCACAGATCAGATCACTTATGCACTGCAAGAGGCACTTCTTCTGAGCGAGCTACCTTGCAGCCCTGAGAAATGATGATGTTATGATGTTGAATGTTGATGGAAATACAGAATGAGTGATATTAGCGTAGTCATACGAGCCAAATATACCGGTTCATTTTTTCACTTTTATCTACAAATGTATTTAGATCAGGTGCCATTTGTGCACAGATCAGATATGCGCAAAGAATCTGATCAGGAAGCATTGTTAATAATTGTTATAATAAAAGTGTTCTTAGAATTTGCCAATCAAAACATTTGATGGTTTGGGACAAAAATCACTTTGTGGTCTTATTTGGAGAACTTGGTACACATAACCCCTTGAAGCCCTGGCCTGACTTTTCAGATACGAAGTGAAATATCTTTCATTTGTCCCTTTCAGTTAAGTTTTTTTGTGTTGCTTTGTAAATAAAGATGAGACATTAATCTTCTAATTTTTTATATCTTTTTTGACTAAACATTAATTTTATTCCTGATTCCAATACTTCAATGCATATAAATGCATATACAGTACTGTGTAGAAGTCTTAGGCACCCTAGATTATTATATATATATATATATATATATATATATATATATATATGATTACACACATACATACATATATATATACACATATATACATGTTTATGTTTATTTTTTTGTTTATAATTCACAGAGTATAGGCTACCTTCTGCCTTCCAGGTCACAGACAAACTGGATGACGGGACGCCAGTCATAACAGCCCTCCTCATTTTTCAGCCACATCTCAACCTCTCGGCGATTGCAGTCGGTAAAGTCTGACATCACCATTTCTTCAAAGTATTTGCTGGCACTTATTAAACAATAGACTGTAGGTCCACATCCTATTTCGATCAGCTTCTTGCCCTTGAGATTTCCTGAAATGAAAAACAATCGTAACTTACAAAAGGAGAACATGAGTGTTATCATTGCATCTGTGCTCTTCGCTATATGGCAGCCTGATCCTAGATAGTGTACTTCGGAATTGCCCTAAAGTTTTTTTTTGTATTGAGATTCCAGCTTCAATAACTCAGGAACGAAATGTCAAACACTGAAACGAAGTAGGCATTCTGAATGCGGGTTTTGTGACCAAGGGGTGAAAACGGCTCAGGCAGTAAGAGCAGTCCTCTGGCAGTCGGAAGGGTTGCCAGTTTGATCCAGCCCTGGGTGTGTTGAAGTGTCCCTGAGCAAGACACCTAAGCCCCAAATGCTAACGAGACAGCCCCTCCCTACTGAGAGGGCATAATTCAACCTTACATACCAGCCCAACCATGTAAATAGCTCTTGCTTTCTTTTGATATACAATACTAATTTTGGCCCAAAATGTCAAGTACGTCCCTTGCACACCAAACCCTGGATATGTCTCAACGAAAACTGATAAAATCAAGCGAATATTCTGCTTCTCCTAAACCGACACGTAAGGGACCTTCTACAAAGTTCACCACCAGAAATCTATTTACTTGAAAAATCCCTAATAGCCGTACAGACATGAGATGTTATAAGTGACCCCGACTCGACAAGACTATAATCCAGGGGTCACCAACCTTTTTGAAACTGAGAGCTACTTCATGGGTACTGAGTCATACTAAGGGCTACCAGTTTGTTCACCTAAACTTATCTAAACTTCATGTATAATAACATATTTTTAAGATATTGTCATTTTTAAATCTATATAAATGCAAGTGTGATAAAAAAAAAAATAGCAACAGAATAAATACTGTGTTGGTGACCCCTGCTATAATCCATCAGCAGCCCCTACCAGAGCTTTCATACACTGAAACTGTGCCTTGGTTGAATCTCGGTCCAGTTTTATCCAATAGCTTAATTAACATGAGAAGGACAGCACCAAAACCAGTTTCGTGAATTAGAAGGCCCCTACTGACCATAGTACAGGTGTTAGATTTGGAAATTTATGCTCACTCTATTATTTTATTTTTTTCTGTTAAATTATTTTATAGATTCTCAGCTGTAAAAAGATGGAAAGCATAAAATATTAGTATAAAAGATGGAAAGCACTACAGATTAAAAGATCCTCTTCTGCCCCTATTACAACTCACAGTTAGGTACATTTTTAGCTTGGTTTAATTCAGGTTTTTATTAGAAAACAGATTCAGTAGCTTCACAACAGTTCGTATGAGAGCACGCACACACGCAAAAAAACAATACTGGCCATACTATAGCTTTTTCGATTTTGACATTGCAATTTAGTTTTGGTTTGATAAAAAAACAAAACAAAAGGAAAGTCATGGTTCAGAATATAAAGATTTTTTTCCATTAAAAATGTAACAAAATGAATCCAAATTGCAATGTCTAAATCGTAAAGCGCAGTCTTTAATTGGGAACTGCACGGACAGACTGTAGCAAGTCAAGGAGCAAAGTTGTTGAAAATCACAGAGTGCTGAAAAATAATCAATTTAATTAACATTAATCTCTTGCACAACAATGTGTCACTGTGTTCGTATCCACATTCAGAATGTGTCATTTGTTTCATTGTTTGACATTTCGTTCCTAAAATATTGAAGCCGGAATCCGAATATCCCACCATAAACCCAACATTGTAGTAGGACATATACACAATATATGAAACTAACGTTAACTTTACGCCAATTTCGGAGCAGCATTAAATTGTGACAAAACACCATTCTCACCACAGACCAAATGGCAAGTGTTTGGCTGACAAGGACTTCACTCACTTACCTGATGCAAATGTCTCGTGCAGGCAGCGTAGAAGGAAAGCCAAAACCTTAGGGCATTCACCGCTAACCGTTAAGTAATTTTTTATGTATGCTCTGCTGTCAAAATGTCCCTGGTAAAATGTGCCTTCTGTAAATGTTACGTGGTCTGAGTCAGCCATAGTTGTGTTACTGTGCGTTTCTCAGTGCTTGTGTTTCAAATAAAGTTATTGATGGGATTCACAAACGACGTTTATCCAATAACAGTAAGACACATTACTTTTATAAGCCTATACGCCCTTGAATCAAGGGGGCATATTCAGGAAATGTGAAAAATTAAAACATGAAGTTCAAAATAAAAGTCCTGCGCGAACAGGAGAAACGCGCGTCTCAAAAGTTTTGAAATGCACTAGCTAGTTAAGTTTGGGATTTAAAAAACTCCAATTAGGAATACGTTTATGGTTTACATTTCTTATTATGTTTTATTATTATTTACTTTCAATGGTTTGTTTAAAATAATCTGTTAAGAATTATTATATTAATAATATTCGCAACATGTTTCGCATTACTGCCGGGGATTGACTGCAGGCCCCTCCGGAAAACGGAGAAATAATAGGTCAAAGTTACGTTTGTTCCGATATTATTAACACTGGTTAAACGTGTACCCGGCTGCAGGTTGTCAGCTAGCTGAAGTTCTCCCTCTATTCTCGCGATCAACATCGCCTTAACAGTTATACCAGGGGTGTCCAATCTTATCCAGAAAGGGCCGGTGTGTGTGCAGGGTGTTGTTTTAGCACAGCACTAAAACAACTGATTCTACTCATCAAGGTCTTGATTAAAGACCACGATTAGTTCATTAATATGATCAGGTGTGTGACTGCTGGGTTAAAACAAAAACCTGCACCCACGCTGGCCCTTTTAGGATAAGATTGGACACCTCTGAGTTATACCAAACAAATTGTTATATAGTTTATTAGCGTCGCCCTACAATTAATCATAATCAAGCTTTTTATACCTGCAGAGAAGCAAACTGCCCAAATACTTTTGGTCCTCTAAAATGGAGGGACTATATAAAAAATATAATTTACGGCGGCACGGATGGTGCAGTGGGTAGCACTGCCGCCTCACAGCAAGGAGGTCCTGGGTTCGTATCCCCGTCGGCCGGGGCCTCTCTGTGCGGAGTTTGCATGTTCTCCCCGTGTCTGCGTGGGTTTCCTCCGGGTACTCCGGTTTCCTCCCACAGTCCAAAGACATGCATGTTAGGCTGATTGGAGAGTCTAAATTGCCCGTAGGTATGAGTGTATGAGTGTATGAGTGTGTGAGTGTGTGAGTGAATGGTGTGTGCGCCCTGCGATGGACTGGCGACCTGTCCAGGGTGTATTCCTGCCTTTCGCCCAATGTATGCTGGGATAGGCTCCAGCCCCCCTGCGACCCTGTTCAGGATAAGCGGGTTCAGATAATGGATGGATGGATGGATGTTATATATACCCAATATGGCTGTAAATACCCTCACATTAAAGCTGACAGTTTGCATTCGAAACTCATATTCTTTGTCTCATTTCAAACGGGAGTGTGCTGAAGTGCAGTGGAAAAACAACAGAAACTGCACCACTTTCCAAATACTTACAGACTGCACTCTACAAAGAGGGTAAGGCAGTCATGTGGAATTAGTTTGGGACAGTGTTCATCTTGTGAGAGAGAGAGAGAGAGAGAGAGAGAGAGAGAGAGAGAGAGAGAGAGAGAGAGAGAGAGAGAGAGAGAGAGAGAGAGAGAGAGAGAGAATCAGAAAAAACTGCAGGAATTTGGCCTTCAGACAGCATGTCAGTTTAAAGGTACAGAACAAGGTTTCAGCTGTAAGCGAGGGTAGTGTCCTGCTTCAGGGAGCCTGAGGTCACCACCACACAAGCAGTGAGGACAAATGCAGATGACGGACTTGGGTAATTGGGTTGCGTTGGGTAACTTCAGGTAATTTTCTCCACAACTCTAGTGCAGAGTGTCAATTAGTTGTGAGCCACAGGGTGGGCATTCAGGTTAAGTGCTTCAGGTTTAAAACCCGTCAAAAGAGGCTTTTCCCACAGGGCTTCCCTACAGATTTGGCAGCAGTGGGATTAAGTTGCATGGCCTCCTAAGGCGGCAACTCAACAGCTTGTACGCCTGACACCTTTCTAAGAATTTATAAAAGCTGACCCCTGCTGCCCCCTGCTGGTGTTGAGGCAAACCGTTTCCGATTCGGATTAGTACAGAAAGCAATGATCTTTATTTAAGTGATCTTTCTCTTTAATGCACAGGATTACCACAACGAGGTTTAAATTAAGGTATTTTCCCTCCCTGACAACATTATGTCTGTAATTTTTCTGTTATTTTTCTGTTTGTTACATTTAACTAGCATTTTCACTCAAAAAGGTCTTCTCCGTTCCTTATCTTATTCTTGAAAATGTATTATTTATTTATTTTTATTATTAATTTTTTAATTGGCGGTATGGACGGTGCAGTGGGTAGCACTGCTGCCTCAGAGCAAGGAGGTCCTGGGTTTGAATCCCGGTCGGCCGGGGCCTCTCTGTGTGGAGTTTGCATGTTCCCATGTCTCCCATGTTCGCGTGGGTTTCCTCCGGGTACTCCGGTTTCCTCCCACAGTCCAAAGACATGCAGGTTAGGCTGATTGGAGTGTCTAAATTGCCCGTAGGTAACAGTGTGTGAGAGAATGATTTGTGTGCCCTGCGATGGACTGGCGACCTGTTCAGGGTGTATTCCTGCCTTTCGCCCAATGTATGCTGGGATAGGCTCCAGCCCCCCTGCGACCCTGTCCAGGATAAGCGGGTTAAGATAATGGATGTATGGATGGATGGATGGGTAATTTTGAAATTGTAATTAAATTTGTTTTACTATTTAGTTTACATTACACCACTTAAGTGGAATTGTATTTAAATTCCATAAAAGTAAATGGTTTGCTATAAATAGGGTATAGTCATAGTTTAGGCTTCGTTGCTATGGCTGACCTCTGTTTAGGCTACATTTACATTTACTGCTTTTTTAGAAGAACTATTAGAACCGTGGCCTACTTCAGAGAGAACGCATCTCCAAGGACCGAGCCTGTTTGTTTAGTGAGCCTCATGGGTTGGTTCCATTACATTACATTACATTACATTAATGGTATTTGGCAGATACTCTTATCCAGAGTGACTTACAGTTGATTAGACTACGCAGGAGACAATCCTCCCCTGGTGCAATGCAGGGTTAAGGGCCCAATGGCTGGGCGGATCCTATTGTGGCTACACCTGGGGTCAAACCTCCGACCTTGTGGGTCCCAGTTGTGTACCTTAACCACTATGCTACAGGTTCCAACCATAGACTGTAAAAAATGGTTCCAACTGCCCGGACTCCTCCTTCAGTCTGTGCAACTCACTGGAGCCAAAATATCCACACACCGTTCCTATGCAATTCCAGAACATGACCAGAACTCTTCTCTTACATCAAAATAAATGGAATGAATGGAAAAGGAATGGAATAATAGAAATGCAAAACAAGCTTCGAGGTCGTTTTCATTTAAGCACACGATACGAACAGTTGCAGAGCACTTGTGAAATCCTACTGGTCCTACTTACAAACTGACATGCAAAAACTTGTATGGTAGCCAGAACAGGAACGATGCCCTTGACTTTGCCTGTGGGAATTTTGGGAGTGGAGGGCCTGACAAAATGATGACAAGCCTGGCGGTGGCCCGCTGAAAGATGGCGGATATCCCTGGCTCTCAGGGTGGCGGAGACGCCGAGCTGTTCTCACGCTCTCTGCAGGGTTTTCCGCGAGTTTCCCGTTCCCAGCTCACCTGGAGCAGCTGGGAGGAGGCTGTTTCAACACCTCGGAAACTCAAAAGGACCAGACGCTGCCAGGTGGTCAACCTCATGGAATGAACACATCAAGGAAGTCAGAGGCAAATAACCTATAACCTACAAGAGGGCCATGTTAACACACTTTGGAGACAGTTTTTCATGAATGAAAATGGTACTTGCTGCATTATCGTTATTTTTGCAGCAAGCATTAGGCCCCTTTTTAAGTTCCCACTGATCCAAGCTGTTAGATGTTCCTTAAAACATTTCAGCTATAATTGGTCACTAAAAAATTCAAGAACCTTTTAAAGGAAATGTTTCTCCCCGACTCCTGCCCTCGGTAACTGCTTGTCACTTCAATAGATTTTGCCGACCTTTTGAAAACCAGTTCCCGCCATTCCTGCGTAAAATCAAAGGAGAGGTACAGTCAGTACAGTGATCACCTAAAATAGCACAAATGAGTTAGTATGGGAGGGTCCGGTGGGTAAAAATGGTAAAAATAGATTTGATAAGCTTGGGGAATTAGAATAGCCCAATGACAGTAGGACTGTATCTGTGATTTCACTGTCAGACATCCAGACCTACACAAACAATGGTTTCAACTAAATGTATATATGTAGACTAATCATACATATATACGTATCGTCAAATTACGGTCCTTGAGGGCTGAGAACAGCTTGTTTTCCACCTTCCCTTTAGCTGGGAGTCAGGTGTGAACAGTCAGGGCAATCAGTAGCACTAATTGCTTAGTTAACTACCTTGGAGAAAATAATACCAGGGCTGAATTTGAGGGCCAAATCTCATGACCCCCCGATATTCAATTTGTCACATTTAAGAAAATGTAAAAAAAAAAAAATGTAAAAAAAAATTCATTGTCATACACATGAATGGTTGACATTTATATAGTGCCTTTATCCAAAGTACTGGACAATTGATGCTTCACACACACACACCAACAGCAATTGGCTGCCATGCAAGGTACCAACCAGCTCGCCAGGAGCATTTGGGGGTTAGGTGTCTTGCTCAGGGACACTTCGACACAGCCCGGGCGGGGGATCGAACCGGCAACCCTCCGACTGCCAGACGACTGCTCTTACCACCTGAGCCATGTCGCCCCGTGACAGAACTGCTGTCAGAAGATTACGTGGCACAACGGATTTCGTCAGTTGATGTCAATTGGTATAACACTGTCATACTTTTATTGGTAAATGCTATGATACATGTTACTGTCATACGATTTACAGATAAAAGTATGAGAGTGTTATGTCATTTGACATGACCTGACATAATCTGTTATGCCATCCTTTGACAGCTGTTATGCCTGATGTATAAAGTGTTACCTGTATATTTTAACAGTATCTGTGTGCACATACTGTAACCTGTGTTTTGCATATGTCCACATCTAAGAGTCCTTATGAATCTCAGAAATACAGAACCATTGCCAGCTGTATAAAATACTTATTGCTAATGTTTTTATGAATTGATAATTTTTTAATTTACTTTACTGTCATTTAGCAGACACCCTAATCCAGGGCAACTTCCAAGGTATACAGAATTGCATGTATGGTTTCCTCAACTAGAATTTCTTACTGTGCTTAAATCTGCTGTATGGTTAAACATGATTTTCAGTTACCGTGGAAGCATTTTATGCAATCTATGGAGTTATTCTAGTCCCTGTCCTTAGATGGCTCACTTGGCGTCATCATGTTTTCCTTAGGTAAAAGGCACTTAAAGTAAAGCTACCCAGTACTTTCTTCAGTATTGGTCATGCATATTATCTAGTTGCCATGCAACATCATGTGAAGCTATTTTAGATTTCTGTTTCCTTTATCTTGTTTCTGGAACTTGAAGATTATATCCAAACATACATATTCCACATTCCACACACACAGAATTGAACAGCTATCAGACTTAAGGCTGATGAAAGACATTTTGTCAATACCAAAGCAGTAAAGTTAAAGGACAAATGAAATTAAAAAAAAAGTATAACAGCATTTCCTCATAATGGTTTTGCAGCTACAAACAAGGTTTATTTAATTTATTGATTTTCCAACTTCTCACATTGAATTTCAGGGCCCATTTCCCTCAATGATGCCTACCCTATTCTCTGCAGGAACACAACTTCTCTGGCACATCTCCTCATGCTGCCATTAACAGACTCCGAAGGCAATCAAAAGCCTAGAATCAAGACTAGATAGTGAAATCTGATACTCACACTAAGGAAGTGATAGAATACACCTGAAACATTCCAAATCCTTCAGCTCTGGAGTAGGGGAGAGTGGATTAGGCTGTCATGTGGGTTGTCACCTTGTTCATTTCTCCAAAACAAGAGGCACTGCCTCTAAAATTAAATAGCCATTTAGTTAGTCTTCTGCTGTTCAAGTTTCAACATGATCTGCATTCTGAGATGCTTTTCGGGTTGTTATCTGCGGTTATCTGAGTTACCGTAGCCTTTCTGTCAGCTCGAACCAGTCTGGCCATTCTCCGTTCACCTCTATCATTAACTGCCACTCACTGGATGTTTTTTTGCCCCATTCTGAGTCAACTCCAGAGATTGTTGTGAGTGGAAATCCCAGGAGATCAGCAGTTACAGAAATAATAAAACCAGCCCGTCTGACACCAACAATCATGCCACGGTCAAAGCACTGAGATCACATTTTTCAAGCTCCTGACACAAATATGCATGGTTTTATGCATTGCACTGCTGGCGCACGATTGGCCGATTAAATAATCACATGAACAAGTAGGTGTGCAGGTGTTCTTAATAAAATGCTCAGTGAGTGTACGTGTACATGGATATTCACAGGGCAGTTAGGTACGCGGATTTTACAGACTCAATCACAGGCCTTGACACAGCACTTCGCAGGTGGCTAATGACACAGATTTGTCTAATGGGGCCATGAGAAATCATGGACCCCTGAAGGAACATAAGAAATCGAAGGGTCATCGTGTCAAATGCAGACATTCCACTCCTGACATCTCAGGCCCCAGATGTCAGACGGAGCTCCCTGTAACAGTTGGGAGACTGAAACTCAATGTGCAGATTTTAAGTTTATGTCCCTACAAGGCTGCAACAGCAAAGTCATTGTTTCTCCAACTTTTCCACTGCCCTGGACTCGAAAACCCTTTCGATGGGAGGGAAATACGACCCTTTCTGAAACCGTCACAACTGCTTTAACCCCAGTGTGTCACACAGCTGCATGCGATTAAACAAATAATGCATTTTTGAAGTGACTCGTGCTGGAAAATACAAGGTCACCTAGGTGACTATATACCCTTTTTGCAATGATTTGCTTTTTAAATGAGCATTTGCCCATGTCAGTCTCACTGCATGTTAGTGCCTGTAGCATAATTCCCTTATTATTATTTTTGCTGTGGAAGGGAACATTTCTTGTTTCTGACACAAATCCAAATGGAAGCACATACCTTGGTCCTGAGTTTTAGTTTTAAGGACAGAGGAACAGTTGTCTTCTCATTAAAATGTATTTTTATTGTTTGGAACAGAAGAAGTTTTCCTTCTTACATAATTGCATGGCACACGCAAATCCACCGCTTGCTTGTAATCCTAGCACTGGAAGAAAATAACAGCACAGAACACAATGATCCACATCACTTTTGTTCTCTGTGAAACACCATTGTTAGGAATGATAAATAACACATTTTGATTCTATGACCTATAAATAACTGTAAATATCTATCTGTAATCTTCACAACAGTCGAAAACAGGTACCAAATGTTTGTTTTTTTGACAAACTTTTTTTGGAATCAGATATTTTCCAAATGAAATTCAGGTTAAGTAGGAATTGAACCTGCAACCACTTAGTTAAATGCCATTACCATTATACCACTATACTACATTGCTACCATATGCACAATATGGCTTATGAGTGGTATATTTATTAACTGGCCTCATGGTACCCCCTCAAAATTTATGATAAAACCAATGAGAAGCAAGTGAGTTTTCTTGGGGTGACAGTGGCACTGAGTATTTCACCGTTTGAAGCGTTCATATTATTCAAAATATTTGAAGAGCAACGATGCGAACAGAGCTGGCACTCAAATTTTACTCCCCCCGGTGAATATTTAATGAATAATTCGTTAGCACCTCCGGGAGAACCATGGAATAACAAGACAGACTTGCTCTCCTCTTCTAGCCCGTGGCAAAACGGCTGGATTCCGCTGGTGTTCATCTGCTGCTGAGTTATTGCCCTTCCTGCCCTGTGACTCCCGTGCCTGGAAGCTATCGCTGAACAGAACTTTTCATCTTCTCTTTATTTTTATTTTTCCCCTGAATTATGCAGGCGATTTCAGGCTTCGCCTCGCCGTCACCCGCCCGGCTGCTTCATAAGCAGCTCCTGACAGACAGGCCCAAAGCAGCCCGGCCCTTTATTTCTCCCGGTATGCGCAATTCAACAACTGGCGGCCCCCGGATATCGCGACGGGTGTGACTCTCCGTCGCCCCCCCCCCCGCGCTAATCCCCCCCCCCCTGTGCCTCAGAGGCGTTCCTGAAATCCCCAGCCCTTATCCTCCGCTGCCGGCCACGGCCCAAACCAGGAGTCCGTGGAGGGACTGGGAATTCTGGGTAGAGAGAGGTGGAGGGAACAGCAGAGAAGCGGACTCCTCTGCCTGGTGACACCGGCGTGTCCCACCACCCCCCCCCCCCCCGAAACGCGCTCCCACTGCAGTCCGATTTAACCCCTGTCCCCCCCGCACGCCACACACATCCACACAGGAATGTGCGGAAATCAGCCCGAGGCCACCGCTAATTCAATTTTCAAAAGCAGCTCTGCAGGCATTAGCAGGGCATCCTAAGTATAGGTTATGACCTGAACTACAGTGAAAAGTTGTTATTAAATGTAACGTATGCGTAGGGTGTCCATTTCATGGTCTGACCTGATTTTGACAAGTAAGAACACTTGTGAAGCCCTCTTGCAGACATGCTCAGCCCCGGTTCTAGACTGCTCTGATTAGGGGGGCACTCACAGATTTTAGGAGGGAAACTTTTTATTCAGGGCCCAGTGGGTTTTGGCAGTACTCCAGCACATTGGATTTGACACGAACCAATGAATATGTGGTCACAGTGCACAATGTTAGCTCTGATTTGAAGGTATTTACATCCGTATTGGGTGGCCCGTGTAGGAATTCCAGTGTTTATTATATAGGCTATACATAAATCTTCCCTTCTAACTAGCTGATGTTCAAATTTCACTACCAGAAGCAGCTACTTATATCATCTACAACATCACTATTAAAAATACTTGACATTGGACAAAAACATGTTTCTCACCAATCTTTGCATATTGGAAAAGAGGACAATACTGATGTCAAAGAATGTAGCCATTACATTACATTACATCCAAAGCAACATACAAAACAGTGCATATCAAGGTCATACAACAAACAACAGAACACGTCGGATAGGGTACAATTCGTATATGATTATTTGTAAGCCCATAAACTTATGTCCAGGACACAAGGTAGCTAGGCCAAGTCTGTAACTACCATACCAAGATGACTACAACTTGAGAAACTACAGTATTGTACTGCATGTACTCCTTCGCCTGTCTACTGTATTTCTTCACTTTGCCTCACTCGTTTGTTTTATATTGCTGAAAGGCTTGCCTCCAGGTGATGACAGGATAAGTAATTATTATTCTCCCATACCTAACATGATTAGGAATCTCTTGTGGCTAATTTAATCACCTGCAACAGGCTGTGAAGTTTTGCTCATTTCTGGCTAATTTCCCCTGAATTCCTTCAAGCAAATTGCAAAGACGTTTTTGACATCATGCGGTAATTATACAAACACTCACAAGAAAGTAGCAGGTGGTGACAGGAGGTGGTGATTTCTCATTGATTTTCATCAAGTTTTTTTAACAACGAAGCCCTGGCTGCAGTATCGATCGCAGGATGCAGCCGCGTGAAAGAGTTTGTGTGGAGAAAAGGCAACATCAGTGAGAAAAAGAGAGTGGGGTGGAGAGGGAGAAGGAGAGCGGAGGAGGAAGGCACAGTCCTGGCGGTGCGCGTGTAGCTATGGGGGGTGACAGGGAAAGCATATCCGGACAACAACAGGTCCCGGGGGGGAGAAACAAGTGAGACAGACAGTCCGAAGCGGATGCTTTGAGGTGGCATAATAAAAACGAGGGAATTGCTACATTTGTTTTTTTACGTGGTTTCCAATGCCCAACTTCTGTCAAAGGAAACTATACTGACATTTGGAAATGATTTTAATCTAAATCACTCACCCACTTGCTGTGTTGTTTGTGCTTCTTTGCGGTGGCTGGCCTGGCCCATGAGCCTGCGGGGCCCCAAAGTAATCAAGGGCCTTGAAAATGGGCCCCAAAATAATCAACAATAAAATTGCTAAATTAATTCAAAAACACACAGGGTCCCCTTAACCAGCCAGGGTCCTAGGCGGTTTCCAATGCAGGGGCAGTCAAATCTGTCCTTCAATTAGTACGACAGATTAACCAGACTGCCTTCACACCTGAGTTAACTGCCAACTGCCACAAAGGCTCATAATCATAGTTCAGCTGGCAAAGTTCTTGCCCAGGTTACCATGACGGCAGTCGGCGACGTACTCAGTTGCCAGCCTTGTAATTTTAGTCAAAAAGCAACCAAACATTCTGTGGAAATTACTGAGCGGGCCTTTGACTTTTCAAAGGGTTAATAACAGACTGTTTTGTAGTACATCACTGCGTAGCAAATGCACTTTTATGTACTGTCAAGACAAGTTATGCATACGATGCCATAAAATAAAATGTTTAGTCAAGTCATTCTTTTCTTCCGGGGCCTTTGGGGAATAGATCACATAAATGGATCATATTTATATAATGCCTTTCATTGTCTGTGCACTCTTCAGTTATAAACTTGTTGCTACCGATGTGCAGTGCTGACCTGGGTGAAAGTGAAACCAGCACGTAGCCTCTGAATGGTGTGAGATTTTGACATTTCTAAATTGTAATTTGAGAGCACTTTTCTTGATGTCTGCCGCTGCTCCATTGCCCAGGCATGCTGGGTTCTCAGGTTCCACCCTGGGATTCCTCCTTCATTGTCCAGAGGCCCTCAGACGTTTCACAGGACAGGCTGTGGAACCTGCTGAAGCTGGCACAGGAACTTGGAACAGGAACAAGTAATCGTAATTGCAAGAAAAGGCCTTTGGGGACCTTCTCTGGCACTGAATAAACTTCAGGTTATTGGGTAATCCCACCATGCCCCTGAGGAATCCCTATCAGTTTCTCGGTTACTTATTCACCAGTCTCCGAATCTCAGAATTTATGTGTAAGATCCATGCTCCTGCTTATACACAGGCCTGAAACCAGATGCGGTGATAACCGTGTGAGTTTCTTCACCGCTGTAGTTCCCGAGCGTTGTGTAATTATGCGTTTTAATCAAGCTCTGAGGTAATGAACTCATTTGTCACCCATTAAAATGTAAAACAGTCCTTTATTCTGCCAGGTAAATGACGTGTCTCTGGTGCCTTTGGATGGAGTAGTTCATTCAGCTCAGATTATTTTTAGGTGTTTTTTTTCCGAAAACTCTCAGGAGGGGCAGCGGCGCAGCTGGTGTGCTTGAAGTTGCTCTTTCGGAGAGCCCTCTGTCTGGAGGTGCACTCTGTCACAGCAGCTGACTGAACCTCCGCAGCTGTTGCCCCTACCAAAGCCCACCGCACTCCACAATCTGCAGACTTTTCACACTGCATTGCCCCCGGGGGGAAAGGGCTATTTACACCCACCAACCAAAGTGAGGATGGAAAATAGCCCAGTCATGACACAAATTTTGACATGCAGCTTGCCCTGAGCACTACCCTGATGTACAAAGAAGCTATTTTCAGTGGAAGTGCACCCATTCAGAACAAGATTTTTTTATTAAATTCGGCCTCATTTACTGTTCACCCTTCTGGCATAAGTGTACTTTATTCCTTAATTACAGCTCTTTTAAAGTTTTATCCCTTGCTTTGTTTTTGTTGCCGATTCCTTTAGTTATACCCATGGCTTTTGTACGAGAACTGGATGTTCAAGTTTAGCTCATCATTTTAAAAAATTGCCAATCTGAAGATGTTCTTATAGGGACATGCGATAAAAACATCAGTGAAATAAATATTGAATTCTCCTGGCCCTCATTTTACGCCAAGATGTTGTCTGATGTATCTCTTTTATCAGGCCTCTTTTATAAGTAGCCTATGTGTATATGAATCAGTAATGTGCCAGGAACAAGCATTTTCTTTTATGGAGTCCGCTATTGTGTATTCCTGATAATGAGACATGACTATCAGACCCATTTTGGAAATAGGTTATGTTATTTACTTTGTCATTGGTCAATGGCTTGTTTTTTTACATGGCTTCTGTTTGTTATGTTATACCTTCATCTCATCTGATGACAGAGCGAGTACAGGGATATGGACACTCTTTAATAGCAATTTAGTGTGCCACGAGAGGGAGCCAAATTATCTATTTGGAATGTCTCGCATGCGGCAAAACATTTGGTTCGTCTACTACACACCATAATCATATAATAGTTGCTGATGTGAATGTCTGTATTTCGGATGTATTAAAGAAAATGAGAGATTTTGTCAGTGCATTTAATTCGTACTCAAACTATGGAACGTGATTTCAAAGAAAATGAGCAATATGTTTTATTTGACGATGTTAACTCAATAAAAACAATGTAGAACGATGCTTAGCAGACAGGCTGTCCATTAAAACAAATGTGAACATGGGTAGAGCTTTGCGTCTGCAATTGGTAGAAAGGATATATCTCTCCCGTTATTTCCGAATCAATCTGAATAGAAACGCATGTACGCAAATTGTAGCCTAATCTTATAAACACTGATTCTACAGAGAATAGTTTTGTTATAAATTTTTTAATCCATTGCCTCACCTCATTCAACCTGTTACAAGTCTTCCCGGTGCACTGGCTGCCTGTGTCGCCGCTCTCTTCCTCAGAGTGACATCAGTCACGTCCATTTACAACCTGACAAACGCATTCCACCGTAAATATCATCCAATCGGCTGTAAAAGAGGGCGTGATTTCCTTACTCTGGGCTTGCAAGTGCCTGAAGTTTATAACTCGGCGCTGCAGCTCCAGAAGAATGCAGTGTTTTGATACGAATGCGCGTGTGGGATTTTTAAACTCTAAGTCTACGTTCTTCTAACTTTGAACCGTCGTAATATTTGGATTTTGGATTTTATTTGCAAAGAAGAGGACAAGTGGTGGCATTTGGCGACTGATGGCTAGAAACATGTTCTCGCAGCGGAGGACTGCATCAGCCACTGTGGGGTTTTGCAGACTTCTGCTATTTGCATTGACTCTGACAGGTAACGCATCCGCGCAAGTTTTTGACAGTTTGGGATTATTTTACGCCCTGAGACCGGAGCTATCAGAGGATGCCATTCTTGTCGCTAATAATGGAATACGTGTGCCGTTTGGGAGACCCGTTTTCATTGATCCCATCAATGATTTAGTCATACAAGTTCAGCCTGGAGACAGATGCAGCATAACTGTTTTGGATAATGATCCTTTATCACAGAGACCCGGACAGCTTTTCCCAAAGAAGTTTTCGTGTGAATTTGGTCCCAATGACGTGAAATACACGCATTTTGGCTCGAGGAGCCCCTCAAAGGACCGCGTGAGGCTGCAGCTCAGGTATGACACTCAAACTGACACCATTATAATACCGTTTATGATGGAAGTTGAGGTCGTTTTTACTCAGTTGGAGGTGTTAACCAGAAACATGCCTCTGACAGTTGAAAAACTGCTTGGCACAAGTAATCCAATTGACAAAAGAATTTTGGAGTTTACTTTTGATAGAAACTCGCAGCAGTGCAAGGTATCATCCTTAGCTAGTAGCAGCACGTTGCCCAGATACGGAAAACTTACTGACGAAGCCAAACTGGGGAAAATGGTGGACTGTGATGAATTTCTGAAGCTAAATATACGCTATCAGCATACATTCACCCACAGGTCTCCAAACAGAGATTACATTCCCATGTTTGTAGAATTACAGGACAAGGAAGGGAATTTGCTCAAGCAGGAGTTTTTCCAAATTATGGTGCGCATAAAAGAGGGAGAGGAAAATAATGCCCCCAAACCTAGTTTTGTAGCAATGATGATGATGGAGGTTGATCAGTTTGTCATGACTGCTATAACCTCAGATATGCTTGCTGCAGAGGACATAGAATCCAACCCCGATGATTTGATATTTAACATCACCTCCCCTCTCTCCTTTGAGGAAGGCTACATTGTGAGCACTGATGATAGGAATCTGCCAATCACGTCCTTTTATCAAGGAGACCTGAAGGATCTAAAAATAGCCTACAAGCCTCCATCTGTCGACTCAGAGGCGGAGAGAATTTTTCAGATCGAGTTCGAGGTGGTGGACACGGAGGGGGCCGTCTCGGACCCCTTCGCGTTCATGATCGTGGTGAAGCCCATGAACACGCTGGCCCCCGTGGTCACCAGGAACACGGGGCAGCTCCTGTACGAGGGCCAGTCCCGGCCGCTGTCCAGCTCGCACAACCTGGAGATCAGCGACGAGGACAATCTGCCCGACGTCAGGGTCACCGTCATCAACGGGCTGCGGCACGGCGAGCTCACCGTCCTCGGGGCGAGGAGGAAGTTCTTCACCCCGGCGGACCTCGACGCCGGCGCCGTCATCTACCAGCACGACGGCAGCGACACCTACAGCGATAACATCATCTTCCGCATGACGGACGGCAAGAACGAGGTGGAGTTCCTGTTTCCCCTCACCGTGGTGCCCATGGACGACGAGCCGCCCATTATAAACGCCAACACCGGACTGGTGCTGTTCAAGAACCAGATGGTGCCCATTTCCCCGCTCATGCTCAGCGCGGCCGACATCGACTCGGAGGACTCGACCGTTAAGTTCACGATCGAGTCTCCGTTCTCTGCGATCGGAGAAGTGCTGCTGCGCCAGTCTGAAGCGCCGGAAGATCCGTCAACCTGGAAATTCAGTGCGACGGATGAGGTGTATGAAAAAGTTGTAACGGAGTGGTTACAGCAGGACGTCACGGACGGGAAACTCTTCTACAGGCACACCGGTCCTCACAGCACAGACACGGTGATGGACCAGTTTGTGTTCCGCGTGCAAGATGACAACGATCCCCCCAACCAATCAGGGGAGAGTGCTTTCATCATCAAGGTTCTTCCCATTGACGACATCCCGCCCGCACTCTTTCTGGGAACCACCATGCAAATGACCGTACATGAGTACCAGTTGACCCACTTCCGGAAAAAATTCCTCCGATACACTGACCTGGATTCAGAGGACAGAGATCTGAAATACACCATCATCCAGCCGCCAACAGACACCGATCAGAACAGCCCTATAATACTTGGATCTATCGTTTTAACAGAAAGCCCGACAACTGTGATCACTGAATTTACTCAGGCGCAAATAAATCACCACAAAATAGCATACAAACCCCCTGACCTGGAGCTGGGAATCACCGCCCACGTGGTGCAGTTTCGCTACACCGTTGAAGACACTGCTGGAAACGGTGTGGAGGGAGATTTCTCCATATTCCTTCAACCCGTTGACAACACGCCTCCTCAGATAACCAACAGTGGCTTCACGATCCTCGAGCGGGGCACCCATATTATTACGAGTGCCGAGCTGGACACCACAGATGCCGACACTGACAGTAAGCAGATATCGTTCACGCTCACCCAGCCTCCACTTCACGGCTATGTCCAATACTCATTCACTGAAATGACCAAAGGGGACTCCTTCAACCTCAATGACATTTCCAGTGGCAAAATCTCTTATATTCACAATGGGGATGAGTCCACCACCGACACATTTCAGTTGGACATCAGCGACGGCATCCACATCGTCACGATCATCGTTAAGATAAACGTGAAGCCTGTCGACGATGAACCCCCTACGATTAATCTCCCGGTGGGCACAATCGGCTCATACCTTGATGTTTTGGAGAACGGAGCCACCGAGATCACAAGTGACGTGATTCAGGGACGGGATGAGGACACGGACGACCTTAGGCTGACCTTTATCGTGGAAGACCCTCCAGTGTTTGGGGAAATCCTTGTCAATGGTGTTCCCTCACAGACGTTCACCCAGGCGGACATCATCAATGGAGTGGTGGTTTATGCCCACACCAGCGGAGAAATCGGCTTCACCACAAAAGAGGATTTTTTCAATCTGACCCTCACAGACATGTCGGATGAATGGACTGTTGGGGGCAACAAAGTGAAAGGGGTCAGAGTGCAGGTCACCATTCTCCCATTGGACAGCCAGGCACCAGAGGTCACGGTGGGCAGGCAGTTCAGTGTCGTAGAAGGGGAGAAGAATATCATTGAGATCCAGCATATAAACGCCGAAGACATTGACACACCAAAAGATGACCTCCTGTGCACCATCATTGTCCAGCCCTCCTCTGGCTACTTAGAGAACATTTCTCCAGCCCCTGGTTCAGAGAAATCCAGGTCAGGGACTGCTATTAGTGCTTTCACCATTAAGGACATAAGACAAAGTCACATATATTATGTGCAAAGCATTCACAAAGGTGTGGAGCCTGTGGAGGACAGGTTCACCTTCCGGTGCTCCGACGGCATTAACTTTTCAGAGAGGCATTTCTTCCCCATAGTTATAATTCCCTCCACTGATGAAAAACCGGAGATCTACATGAGGGAGTTTGTGGTGATGGAAGGCATGAACATTGTCATTGACACACCTATTCTGAACGGGGCAGATGCGGACGTCCCGGCAGATGAACTGACGTTCATTATCACCAAACCGCCAAAACACGGATTTATCCTCAACCAGCTCGCCACCGGCACAGTACCAGTAACCAACTTCACACTTGACCAGATTAAAGAGGCCTCGAGTATTGTTTATGAGCATGATAACACAGAGACTACAGAAGACAGCTTTGATGTAATTCTCACTGATGGTAAATTCACGGTGCAAAAAAATATTATTGTCATGATCATTCCTGTAGATGATGAGACACCCAGAATGGCAATTAACGATGGTCTAGAAATTGAGATTGGTGATACAAAAGTAATTAACAATAAAATTTTGAAAGCAACTGATCTTGACTCTGAAGATAGCACTCTGACATACATAATCCGTTATGGGCCTGGGCAAGGCTTCTTACAGAGGAAAACCCCTTATGGATTATATGAAAACATTACAGTTGGCATGAAATTTACACAGAGCGAGGTGGACCAGGACCTAATTGTCTACATACACAATGGACAGGAGGGCATACGTGACCTCATTAAATTTGATGTCACCGATGGCCTTAACCCACTCATTGACAGGTACTTCTACATCACTGTCGGCAGTATTGACATGGTGTTTCCAGACGTAGTTAGCAAAGGTGTTTCTCTGAAGGAGGGCGGGAGGGTGACGCTCACCACTGACTTACTGAGCACCAGTGACCTCAACAGCCCAGATGAAAACCTGGTCTTCACTATCACCAGGGCGCCGGTGCGAGGGCATTTGGAGTGCACGGACACGCCCGGCATGCCTATTTCCTCCTTCACTCAGCTCCAGCTAGCCGGTAACAAAATCTACTACATCCACACGTCGGACGACGAGGTGAAGATGGACAGTTTTGAGTTTGAGGTGACTGATGGCTACAACCCGGTCTTCCGCACCTTCCGCGTGTCCATCACAGATGTTGACAACAAGAAACCGGTCTTGACGGTCCATGGGCTTTTGGTGAACGAGGGCGAGAACAAGCTGATCACCCCCTTCGAGCTGACGGTGGAGGACCGGGACACCGCTGACCGGTTGCTCAAGTTCACCGTGACCCAGGTGCCCGTCCACGGCAGGCTGCTTTTCAACAACACCCATCCCGTCACCTCCTTCACCAAGCAAGACCTCAATGAGAACATGATCAGCTACAAGCACGACGGCACCGAGTCGTCCGGAGACAGTTTCTCTTTCACCGTCACCGACGGCACCCACACCGACTTTTACGTGTTCCCCGACACCGTGTTCGAGACCCGCAAGCCGCAGATGATGAAGATCGCCATCGTGTCCGTGGACAACGGGATCCCGCAGATCGTGGTCAACAAGGGCGGCCCGACCCTGAGGACGCTCACGACTGGTCACCTGGGGTTCATGATCACAAGCAAGGCCCTGAAAGCGGAAGATCGAGACAGCACCCCGTCTTCTGTGACATTCAAGATTACAGTTGGGGCAGAGCATGGCTACATCATCAACCTGGGGAAGGGCAATGCCACCATCACTACGTTCACACAAGGTAAATGAGAAACACTTTCTCACTACTTTTCCAATTATTCCATGCATAATGAATTTATATCTGTGTAATTACCGAGCTGAGAAGCACTCGCGTCCATGCCTTTCATGTGCTCTCCACTTCTCTCAACAGTGAATAGCTGTACATCTTAACTCTCGCCTCAAACAATCCTTGAACTATGTTCAGTTTTGAATTGCAGTACTTTAACTTCAGAGAAAAGAGGCAGGTGGCTTGTCATTGCATGTTAGCCAAAACGCTGCATTACTGGAGAGACATCGGTGGAGACACAGAGGTTATGATTTTACTTAACCCATCCGGCTTTCTTTAATAAGTTATTGAAGCTCGGCTTCGTAAGAGCGTTTTCCAGATTTACCATTAACACAGGTGTCAGAAAGGTAACAACAGGTTTCTGAAGGAAGTCTCAGGTATCTTCGGGGGTTCACGGGGGCAAACAAGCACATTCCAGCGCACTGTCTGCTTCCCAAAGGTATTACAGCACTAACGTCTCCGAATGTGCCTGGGTAGACTCCCTGACCAACTGAATTTAACATACCTCATATATTCCACACAGACAGAGCTTTTTAGTGATATTTAATAAAAGAGGAATATTGCTGCGGCCATTTTTTTTGGAGGGGGCTGTGAGGGGGTAATAGGGATGAATAATGGAGGTGAATGGGGGAGCCTGTCTCAGGGTGTGAAACACATGTCAGCTGTGTTTAGGGTGACAGACAGTATCAGAGCGTAGGACACAATGTGAAGGACTACAAATAAGGGAAAAAACAGAGGGGGGTGGGGGGGTTGTGGGGGTAGCTTGGCAAACGGTTTCCATCAGAGCAACCAGTGGGTGCAGAAAAAAGCTCTGATCAATCAGATTTATTTACGGATTCAATTCTCTGCACAGCTTCCCAATGGGCACTTGCTAAATATTTGAAGAAGACCTCACTCTGGAGAGTGGGGGGGGGGGGGGTCAGTAGTATCTAAAGCTGCTCTTTGCGTGCCTCCAAAATTGATGCTTTACATTTTTATGAGTCTGCTTCTTTGAGGGGAAATGTTTTCACATCAAATATTGAAGATGGCAGGGTCGATAAACTTCACACCACTCTTATTCACGAGGGAATTGAGAATCCATACGGGGATTCCAGCTTAGAAGTTGACAGATGTTGTTGCTGCTCCTTGAAGCTTGGCTTTTTCTAGGATGTTTTTTCTTCCCTTTTTCCCTCTCCCCTGTCATTAAAGAGTCACCTGCTGTTCTTAAGTTTTACTGACTCTTCCTTTTACAATTTGCTGAAAGTGCAAATTAATTGAATGGTTTCCCTGCCCTTTAATTTACCGTTTCACTTGAGTCATTTTATACACTTTTCCACTGCATGTTTGGGCACTAGGGAGTTCTGTTACGCAGAGGATTACATCAATACATAATATCAAACAAGTGTAAAATATATAATATATAGATTATAATATATATAGAATATAATTCACAAATTGTGACTCCCAATCTTGCAGAAATAATGAAGCCTTTTTGGAAAACTGAAAATATCCAGGCTACTCTGACAATTACATCTCCCAAAATAAATTTGCCGAAATGCATTTGCCAGATATAATGCCCTCATTTTCTCTTAAAATGAACTAAATATGGAGATGAATGCACTTCTGTTTCATTAGCTGACGTCGATGACATGAAAATCTGCTACGTGCTGAGGGCTGGAGACAACGCCACAAATGACATCTTCTACTTTTCCATCGAAGACAGCGGTAAGACACAGTTTTGGCATGCTTTACTTATGGCAGTTTCAAAATGGTGCAATTTTTATAGCAACTAAACATTATATATATATAAAATTATATATATATATAAAATTATATATATATTATAAAAATATACAACAAGTGTTCATAAACATAAATCAAGGTCAAGTTCATGTTTATGGCAGCATGGATGGTGCAGTGGGTAGAACTGCCGCCTCAGAGCAAGGAGGTCCTGGGTTCGAATCCCTGTCGGCCGGGGCCTCTCTGTGCGGAGTTTGCATGTTCTCCCCGTGTCTGCGTGGGTTTCCTCCGTGTACTCCGGTTTCCTCCCACAGTCCAAAGACATGCAGGTTAGGCTGATTGGAGAGTCTAAATTGCCCATAGGTATGAGTGTGTGAGTGAATGGTGTGTGTGCCCTGCGATGGACTGGCGACCTGTCCAGGGTGTATTCCTGCCTTTCGCCCAATGTATGCTGGGATAGGCTCCAGCCCCCCTGCGACCCTGTTCAGGATAAATGGGTTAGGATAATGAATGAAAGTTCATGTTTATGATTACAGAGCCCAGTGTCTCAGGAGGCAGTGGATGGCATAGCATTCTTCGCTTTGGACTATTATTATTTTAATGATGTTGCCTCTATGCTTGCTGGTCTATGATTTTTGATAGCCTGGTTTGGCACCATTGCACATATTAATCAGGCGATCGCACTTACATTTCTCCTGTATTCTGAGTCATGGTGGATAAAAGGTAATGCGCAGTAATGTAATGCAGGGTTGAGAAATCTGTGGAAAAGAAAGCAGACTGATGGCAGAAGTCATATCTTGAAGTCTGCCCTGTGAAAGGCTTCCATTAAGGCCCTTTTGTAAACAAGGGTGAGAAATCATGGTAATTTTGACTTTGCTTTCTCAACCACCGTTCTTTAGCCAAAGAGGCTTTTTGTTCGTAGTGGATGGATAAAAGGTGCAAATAAAGGCATTGCAGAGATGGCTGCGTGTGATAATGAAAGAGGGGGAGGCGCGCAGGATAAGATTGAGAAGAGATCACCTTGAAGTTGCGCCGGGGAAACGTTGCGATCCGGGTTAGCTTCAGGCGTGGAGGAGAGCTCTTCTATCACACAGGAATCTTGCCTGCTCTTGCTTGTTCTGACAGGATTTCTGTAAGGTCAGCACACCCTGACAGAGGCATTTTAATGCTGTGACTGCAGTGGTGTGTAAGACTACGTGTAATGTGGTCTCTTAAAAAAAGCTTTTAGCACATAAAGTTCAAACCATTTCATCTTTTGTGCAGAGAGCCTGTGAGAGAGAGTAAGGAAGTGTGTGTGTTTACGTACATATGAATACATGCTGTGTGTGTGTGTGTGTGTGTATGTGCATGTGCCTTTGTGTGTGTGTGTGTGTATGTGCATGTGCCTTTGTGTGTGTGTGTGTGTGTGTGTGTGTGTGCATGTGCCTTTGTGTGTGTGTGTGTGTGTGTGTGTGTGTGTATGTGCATGTGCCTTTGTGTGTGTGTGTGTGTGTGTGTGTGTGAGAGAGAAGGAATCATTGAGGACCCTTTGCCCGGGCACACTGACAGCACATTTCATAAAGCAAATAAATAATAATAGTATTCACTGTTATACTGCACTTTGTTATAAATCATACTTCCATGTTATTCCTTCCTAAAAATATTGCTCAAGCAAAAGAATAGACTTAATGGCTGGACCCTTCTACAGACCATCACCTGTGTGCGTGCGTGTGCCCCCGCCCCAGGAAAATGGCATTCTGTTTAAAAATGAATTGTCCAGTGAAGCTTTCTGTGAAGGGTTATGTGTAAACTGGGGGGGGGGGGGGGCATTAGTGCCAGAACCCCCCCTCCCCCTCATCCGGCCGTGTTCTCCCCTTCGCTCACCGGATCTGAAGGCCCATCATTTCCCAGTGCGCTCGCCCCGTTCTGCTCTTTTTCCACACGCAGGTCACTTCAATTTAAAGAAATAAATAAAAAAGGCTCTCTAACTCTTAGGTATGCAAGTGGGAATGTTCGGCCTGCCCCCCCACCACCCCCTCCCTCTCTCCCTCCCTCCCCCCTTCCCTCCCTCCTACCTTTGTGGGATATTTTTTTTTTGTGTTTGTGCGGTTTCTGTGATTTGCTGGTGCTGACGTTGACGGTGGCATTTGCGTTAAGAGAGGGTCCGGACGACGCTGGGCTTTCTCGGGCTTTTCCGCCGCGCTGAAGAAACACAAAAGGCTCTCCCGACTTAGGTCTTCATTTTTTTCAACCGCCCCGTGGAGTCGTGCTCGGAAAAAACCCCCCCCCCCTCTAATCACGCCCCTCCTCTTCCAGTACCGCTGTACCGTGCCGCACCGCAGACCCAGGGCTGTAATTTAAAGGTTAACAACAACCTGTTGCGCATAAAGGCTAGAGAAGTGGAGCTAATTAGGGGGGCTTCTGAGAGGCGGTGGGTTATTGCTCCTTTGGTGTGCGTGAAGACACCCGATCCGAGACGGCGGTGGAAAGTGTGAAACCCGTTTGCGGGCCTTCTGCAAGCCGCTTCGTTCAGCTTCCTCATTCGTCTTCTGTGCTATTCTTATTGTCTGCGATATTGTCTGCGGCCTCGCGGTTTTTGTCTCACGTTTGTTGACCTCATTCTCGATAGCATTGTTCGCCCGTATTGTAAATCAGTGCGGATTAGCGCATCTGCTAACTTAGATGTACTGTAAGAACGTAGAGATATGCTGTAGATGGTTTTCGTGGAGCGGTTTGAAATCCCCAGGGTGTTGGAGAATAGGAGGGTGCAGGGGGACACCAGCGAGCATCAGTGGGCTTCATGATTAACTAGGAGGAGGGGGCAGATAAATATTACATTTCTGACACATATTTCGCTACCGTGTTTCTTCAGCGGATTGCTTCAGTAACTTGTCAGACGTAAGGAGAAAATGTAAACTGCACTATGCCGCTGGAGAAGCGGTGTGTGGTTGTGTGGAATCTGTGTAAAGTCAGGGTAAAGCCTCTAAATTCCTAACATGGAGAGACTGTGCAGCTCAACTCTTTTCAACATATTAAAGGAGTAAGCGAGGCGGGATCCTAGTGAGATCCCCCCACAGCATTGTGTGTGGAGTGGTTACAGAGCTAGTCTTCTAACTTAAGAGGTTGCCGGTTCTAATCCCTGGAGTTACATGGCTGTTAGTACAGTAGAGCAATGTACTGAATGGCGTGTCTGAATATCCAGCTTTGTGAATGGATAATATTGTTAAAAAAAACATATAGCATTGTGTCAGGCAAATGAATACTATATAACATAAACTATAGATGATCTTAGATGATCATCACTGAAGCAGGGAACACATGGGTGCAAAGGCGGCACTGCAGTTGTATACACGCGCGTGTGTGTGTGTGGTTGGGTTGTTTTTTGTCGAAGTCACATCCCCCCCGTGTCTGAGTGTCGACATGAAGCACGCTCAGTCCTTTGTTCCTCAAAACCTCCATCTTCAAAAACGCTCGGTTCTTACAGGACGGGCGCGTGCGGTCTGCTGCCGTCGCCTCAAACACCCTCCCAGGGGGTCTGCCTCCTCACACCCCGCCAGGCTTCCCCAAATCCCACAGGCGGCCAGGTAGCTCTGGAGCATGGCGCAGAGGAGGAAACTGTCGTTACTGTGGTGCAGCTCCAGTATGCACGTGTAGGCAGTGAGTTTGGGGATTTCTGTTCCACTGAAGCTCAGAATAAGCAATGCAGAGATGCCCAGAAAGTACGCTTTAAAGTCGCTGCTTGTGGGAATATTTAAATGCTTAGATTTTTGTTAATTTTTGTGACTGAGATTGAGAAAGTATTTGCAGCTATGCATGCATGTGTTCGTGTATGCGTGTGTGCATGTACATTTGTATGTGTGAGTGTGTGTGCGCGTGTGTGTGTTTGCAGGTGTTAGTGTATGCATGGGTGTGTGCCTGTTAACGCATGTGTGTATGTGTGTTAGTACGTGTGTCTGTGTGTGGTTGAATGTGTTTGAGTGTGTGTGTGTGTGTTTGTTAGCATGTGTGTTTGTTTTTGTTTGCATGTGTGTGTTTTTTTCATGTGTGCACATTTGTTCACGTCTTTGTGTATTTGTGTGTGTGTTTGCATGTGTACATATTTATTTGTGTGTGTTTACATGTGTATGTGTGTATTTATTTGGGTGTGTATGTGTGTTTGTTTGTGTGTCTGTGTTTACGTGGTTATTTGTGTGTGTGTTTATGTGTGTTTACTTGTGTGTGTATGTGTGTTTATTTGTGTGTGTGTGTTTACGTGTGTATGTGTGTGTTTATTTGTGTGTCTGTGTTTACGTGGTTATTTGTGTGTGTGTTTATGTGTGTTTACTTGTGTGTGTATGTGTGTGTTTATTTGTGTATGTGTGTGTTTATTTGTGTGTTCACGTGTGTATGTGTGTGTGTATTCACGTGTGTATGTGTGTGTTTATGTGTGTGTGTGTGTGTGTGTGTGTGTATGTGTGTGTTTACGTGTGTGTGTGTGTGGGCAGGCACACTAGCACACTGATGGCTGAGCATGCCACTTTACTCTCAGAGATGCTCTCTGCTCATTCTAATAAGTTCTCATACCTTTTGTCTGGTTCTGGTCGAAAATCATTTGAGAATCTTTAATTAGACATGCAGTGCCCATTTGATTAAGTAAATATTCATTTTCCATGTTATTCCTGTGCTGACATAATGGATGTATTCCATTTGGAAAAAGGCGAATGTTAAGAACTGTAATTGTAAATGATGCTAAACCAAGAAAGAGATTTAACGACTATAGCCTTGCACAGACTATCACCAAATCAGACCCGTATTCACTGCCTGCAGTCAGTACAGAGTATTATGACAGGTGTTTGCTGTAAGCTTGTCATCCCGACGTGATGAAATGCCCTTATTTAACGAGGATCTCACGATCCTCTGCTCACGGTTGTTCTTATCTGTTTGGCATTAAGCCGCGAGCTTGTTCACAGTGACAAATCCGGAGGGTTTCCGCAAGGGCATTTTCTTAATAAAACTGATAAATTACTACTTTATAGACGAGGTCGGCCGCAAGATTACCCAGAGGTGTACGTCTGTGGGAGCTGTTGTCGGATTGTTGGAATGTTCCAGCGTTTTCTCTCACCACTCACAGCCTTTCCCCTCCTCAGGGCTATGCCCCATTGGCACGGCTTCACTCGCTAATCTAGCCGTGACCTCTGACCTGGCCCCCCCCCCCCCGCCTTCACCTCAGGCCTGGGTGATCGGCAAAACGGCTTTGATTTCCCCGGCTGCCGACCTTGAAGGGCGCTAAATTACCCCTCCATTTCAGTTAAGGCGAGGGATTGAAATCGCCCTCCATGTTATCGGTGTCTGGCCGGCGGGCCCTGAATGTCTGGCATTGCCTAGTCCCCAAAAAGCTTGACAAATGACACCATGGATAAGGTCCTTTGTGTAGACTGTAATAAAATGTGGCTTACTGAGGATTACTGACACAAAGAGAATATGTGGACCTTGTAAATGTAAATATCGGTGGAGTCATCGGTCCCCGAAATAAGAAATATCTCACACATGCAGTATCATTTTTATTGTGATGTGCATTACGGTATGCCACTCGCCGTATAAGTCTTATGGGCTTAATTTGTTTTCATTTTCCCTCAGAGAAGGATAAACTCCTTAATCCAAATGAGCGTGGTTTGTTGTATTATTTGTTTTTGCCTTTTGGGAGGTTACATGAACAGTCACACAGCAAACCCTTTCCTCGCGTCTCAGATGGAAGAAACACAATCTGGGGGGGGCGGGGGTAGTTTGAGAGGGGGCGGGGGTAGTTTGAGAGGGGGTGGTTTGGGAGGGGGTGGGGGGTGTTTGGGAGGAGGGGGTGGGGGGTCTTTGGGAGGGGGGGGGGCAAATTCAGGAACGATGAGGGCACAGGGGTCACTGGCTGAGAGGCATGTTCGTCAGTCCATTCATCAGGCACGTCAGGGTTTTGAAAGCCGGAGAGCCGTGCTCAGTGCTGCTGTTTTGGGTTTGGGGTTGTCAGCCGCTCACCTGCATAGCCCAGAGCGCACGGACAGCCTCCCTGTCTGCAGCAGTGCTGAGGGAGAGCCGGAGGTTGAAGGAGCCTCTTATCACATCGACTCGGCTGATTGTTGTATTATGATGGCCTTTTTTTAACTCCCCCCCCCCCCCCCCCCCCCCCCCCCTCCCGTTAACCTCATCTCCATTCAGGTGAGCTTACCTGAGCACACACGAGGCCAGGAATTCCCTGGCCGAGGCCTGTCTCCTTCTTCCTGCAGCCCCCTTAATCCGCCCAGTCAGTCAACGTCTGGGCCGTCTCCCACTGACAGACACCCAAACCTGCCTTTTGTCTTTACCCCCCTGGGCTCCGGCTGCAGATCCCGGGCCTGACTGACAGGCAGGAACGTCCTCCCTTTCATCCCCCTGCGTTCAGTCTGAAAACGATGAAGAAAAACAACCTCTGCAACTGCAAACAGTCACGGCCGTGGGCGGCCAGCCTCTAGTTATAGTGAGGCTGACAAATGAGCAGTTTGGTTTGCTTTTCCAAGCTTTTTGGGGGTTTGTGGGAGCAGGGAAGGGAAACCGATCCAGCCCAGGATCTGGAACACCCAGGTGTGCTGGCCTCAGCCCGGAGGCAGGCGAATCGTGGAGGTGTGGGATGTTCCCCTGTCCTGTTGCTGGTGTGTAGTGTGAACCACCAAACCTGGATGCGTTACTTAACTGTACATCATCAGAGGGGGTAAGATCCGGTCATTGCCATAGATTTCCCTGTAGGGCCACAAAATCATGAGGTCAGGAAATTCAGTTACCATGGATCATTGTCCACGGGATTCTGCATGGAGATCACTGATGGAGATCATTATCACTGGGGATCTCTTAAGCTATCTGTTGTGATCACTGTTGATCCCAGACCAACATGCACTCAGGATGGGTGTCACTTATTAGGTATGTATTAGACTTCAAGGTCCACTTAGAGGTTTGACGCATTGTATGTGCAGAGATGTTCTTCTGCATACCACTGTTGTAATGTATGGTTATTCGCTTTACTATTAGATTGGTGTCAGTTTTGACCAATGTAGCCCTTCCTTAACAACGCATTTTTGCCTGCAGAACTGCTGCTTACTGGATTTCTTTTGTTTTTCGCACCATTCTTTTCAAACTCTAGTGACTGTTGTGTGCAGAAATCCAAGCAATTTCTGAGATACTCAATCCACCCTGCCTGGCACCAACAATCATTCCATGGTCAAAGTCAACTAGATCGCATTTCTTCCCCATTCTGACATTTGGTCTGAATAACAGCTGAACCTAGAGTCTAGATAATCGATTGGATATCTGCGGACATCCGAAGATCACATCATTAATTGTGATCACTGGAAATCTCTGAGGATCATTGGAGATCGCTGATGATTACTGGAGATCAGTGGGGATCATTGGTTAAATTCGTATTGAAAAAGCAGTAAAACCATCAAAAAAAAATCATCAGTAAAATCATTCCCCCTTCTTTCTTCACCAGAAGCTCAGGGTGATGGGATTTCCCCAATTTCGTTTGGTGGCAGAGGTTGTGGAAAAATGTGTTGGCATGCATGGACGCTGGAAACAGCTCCTGCAGGACAGGGCAAGATCCTCATGCACGAGGCAGCCGGGCATCTCAACACCTTTTTAAAGTGTTAAGCGTTGTGTGGAGAGAATAATTACTATCTTTCCCCCCCAAAGTAAGGGATGTGCGATGTTTAGTCTGTTCCGTGCCACGCAGCCGTAGCCGTTCCGTTCAAGGTGGTGCCGTCAGGGAGAGTCGTGGCACAGTTATTTCAGGGACACCTCAAGGAGGGCCGGGAACGCCGTCAAATTGCCTCCTTCGCTTCCGCTCGCCTCGCTACTAATAAACCATCTGGAGGGCTGGGTGGTGATTTTGTTGCCGGAGACACGTTTTCGTATCGCGCTCTGGGGACTGCTGCGAAGCCTCCAAGGGCTAGAACATCTGTTTCGGGGCCAGTGGGAGAAAAAAAGGAGGGATCGCTGTGGGATTGACTTAAGTTTGCATCAAACGCCCGGTTTTTTACGCGTTGGAATGCACTGTGTGATTCATCAACCACGTCTCTACTCTCCTCTTCTTTTAGGTTCTTTCTTTGAGGCGGCATAATTAATGTTGAAAGCAGTCACCTTTGAGGTAGAGAAAAAATGGTGCCTTGGTGCCAACGCTGTTCCAGTGTGCAGCGACGTCTGCAAGGAACATGCGTACCCGCGCTCGTGAAGTCTTCACACCTAACAATGCTCTATATATAGGCTAATTTACTGGAGGATTTGGACGTTTGTTCCGACCTTCTATTCGTCCCGCCCTATAGAGATTTATTTCCTGTCATCCTGTCGTGGAGCGCCTGAAAACCAGGTAGTAATTTAGAGATTATCTCAGTATGAAGCTGGCGGGCTCTGCCTTGTACCGGTGCGGTGGCATACATGCTTTGTGCGAGGAACACGCCGTCCTGACAAACCTGAGGCCTTTCTGTGTGCCGTGTGTGGCTGCCGCTCCCCCTCGTCTCCCATGATGCCGTTCTCGCTGTGCAAAGTGGGGCCCTTTGGCACTGCCAGGGGTGTGTCCGTTGCCGTTCTGGTGCTTCGCTAGGAGCTCCGTCGCTGTCTTCCTGCCTCTGCCCGTTTGCCGTCCGAGCGGCTCGGCTTCTCCCTCTGATCGCCGGGCCGGTCAAGTGCCCCTCTGCTTTTAGGCGGTCACATTTGTTAAACATTGGGGGCATTTAACTGTTGAGACTGTAAACATAACTCAGGGAAGTGGGCTGGAGGACTGATTAACGGTGGGGAGTACAAAGGGAGGAGAGCTGGCCTGGGTCCAGGCGAGGGTGCTTCTGCGTGGGGGGGGGGAGGGCAGGGTTGGCTTGTTTCCGTCAGCTCTCTCGTTCTTCAGGGCAGCCTCCTTTCTCTCTCGCTTCCCGTCTCCGGAGAGACGGGGTCTCTGTCGAGACGGGGAGTCGGCGTAAACCCACAGAGCTGCAGATGTTTGTTCCCGCCGCAATGGTCGGTGAGGTCCCATTTTACAGTGCCATTTGAGGAGGGGGTGAGAGAAGGGAGTGGGGCACCGAAGCCCGAAAGAAGCCCCCGACTTTGAGAGGGCAGGCAGACTATATGAAACAAAATGGGCCCCGGAGGAGGGAAACCTGTCCCCCAGTCCCAGAGAGAGGTGGCTAATCCAGGCCCTGGCTTCTCCAGGCCTCTGGACACCACCACTGTGTGATCCAGACACTCATAGTGCTCACTGAGCCAGTGAATACCGGTGGCCCGTTTGAAAAGGCACTGGGAGCTGTGGGAAAGTAACCTGTCTGCATGTGTGTGCGTGTGTGTGTGTGTGTGTGTGTGAGTGTGTGTGTGTGTGTGTGTGTGTGTATCGCAGCCCTTCAACTATGTCAGGAGTTCCCCAGAACACAATATGGCTTTTGTACATTTAAGAGCTTAAATACAAAGCTCTTTACGGTGTTATAGAAGTGAGATATTTCTCACAAAAGAGTTTTCTTTACCCTCTAACACATTCTTGAAGTGTGAAGTCCAACAAGCATTTCATTTGGCTTGATAATATGCAGTTTGAACTACATGTTGTGGAATTTCTATGACTAGTCTTAAATTAATAGGCGTTTTATGTTAACTGGGGTGAAATATAGGTCATGTACAGTAAGACAGTGTTTTGCAGAGTGGTAATTCCACTTTCATTTTACCGACATTTCTGCATCTGGCACAAGAGAAAACTGATTCCTGTCCCCACAGGTAACGGCAATCTGCCTGGGTGTACCCCTGAAAGCAGGCCTGCCAGGATGAGCAGGGCAGCCCCATACTCCTACAGAGACAAGGGCCGGGGGGTTAGGGTGCGGGGTTGGGGAGGGTCTCCTTATTTTGTTGAATTACTATGTCCTGGGGGAGAGGAGAGTGGGAATTGCGCACGTTTCCAAGCAAAATTCCACCGTCTGGAAACACCAGGCCCGGACTTGCCCGCCTCACGATGTTATGTGTCGACGGCCTTTCCTCTTTGGATATTCAGGTTGGGAAGAGCCTGCTTCAGCACTTCAGCGCAGATGAGAGCAAGCCTCTGTGAAAATAACCTTGCCATTTTGTCTTGGAAAGACCTGTTATCCTCCTGTCCCACGTGGGCATTAAGAGTAGTTCAGGGAGCTCCTAAATGATTCTTTAAAAGTCTGGCCCTCACACGAGCCAAACACCAGAGCTGCCTTTAGCACTTTTCAGACTCACTTTCCAGATTCTCTCCCCCCCTCCGCCCTCTTCTTCCTGAGCTAAGGGGCATTCGCTCTGTAATTGACTCTGGTTGACGCTTTCGGCCCTCAGTACGTCTGTCTGTCCCATCTCCCCCCGGGCTCCCTGAGGAGCTGTTGACAGGCCGGGAGAGGAGCGGCCTCGAGGAGGATAATCTCCGGTCGGGCCCTGAGGTCCAGGCTGGGGCCCGACAGGCAGCCATTGACCCCCCCCACCCTCCCTCCTCCCCTCCCTGCTGGGCTCACTCACTCCTCATCTTGGTGTATTTTTAGTGTTTATAGTGATGCCAGCTGCTAGTCTCTTACATTCCTATTATAACGAGACCTTGTCCTCACACCTCCACCCCAACAATTGTAAATTATTATTAGTATTAAGTAGTAATTTTGAGTATAATTCATTCAATTTGTGATTAATACTGTAAATAATAGTAGGGGTGGGGGTGGGGTTGTGCGCTAGAATACTATAAGCTGCTTGATTGACTGGCACATCATCCATACACGATACAAGTGGTGTTTATGTTTCTGTGCAGCCGTAAGCAGTGATCTATACTTGAGATTGAAATACCCGAGTACACAAAAACGAATGGCATACTAAACAGTATAATTGTTCGAAATTAGATTAGAGGTCCTGCTTCAGTACATAAATAATGAATTCCATTCAAACTGCCGTCCGGCCCAGCATGCTATCTTTCACATTTCCAAACAGTCAAGTTTCAAAGCTATGCATAATTCCATTTTTAAATATTGTCTGTTGAATTTGTCTCAAACTGAAGAAAACCACATTTCTTCAGCATGCTGTGCGAACAATCTTTTCGATCGATCGTTTTGTTTGACGCTTTGAAATTTCTCCGTTTAATCGAGCAATTCCACATTCCTCCAGTACGGATGAAATCGCACGGAACAATGCTCTTTGTGCACCCTTTCGATTTTTTAAGAAGCAGCTGCAAAAAAAAAAGAAAGAAAAAAAAAGAAGAGAAGCCATGTCAAGCGACGGTGATTTGTGTGTCGGAGAGCGTTCTCCACCGGTGGCCTCCTCCTCGTGTTTCAGGCCTTCTTGCCGGATGCTGAAAGCAGGGCTTTAACAGGCGGCTGACGGGAGCCGTGGCCGTGGAGCGTTGGGCTTTAACAGGCTGAAGGGAGCAGGGCTTGTGTCGCAGACAGATGGAGCACTTAAGAGAGCCGAGCCCAGTCTGACTGAAAGCCTGGTGGCCTCAGCTGTGAACGTGGTCCCGCTCCCTGCGCATGTTAGACTTGGGGCCCGTCCACACCGAGAACCATAACTATAACTATAACTATAAATATATAGTCGATAGTGGAGTTCACACGACAACTATAACAACAATGACGGTGACGTATCGTTGGGATCACTTTCGGAGCGTTTGTCCAGCTGCATGAACGATTGAAACACCGACAGACAAAATCCGTCCGAATTTACAAGTCTTCAAAATAGCTTTGCTATTTGCGTTATCGTCCATCAGTGTGGATGCTCACATCGTTATCATAATAGTTATGTTTATAATTATAGTCCCGGGTGTAGACAGGCCTTTGTCCTGTCCTCATAGGCCGACACCTCTAGATCACCGTTCGCCGAATGCCTCAAATCCGTCGGCCGCCCTGTCTCCCGCCAGTCCCCGGGGAGGTGGTGCTGTCTGCTTTCGTCTGCTTGTTGAAAAGAGAAAGCCGTCAGTCAGAAAACGCCTGGCCCATCTTTCACCATGGCAACAGTGCTGCTCATGCGTTACCTCGCTTAAAAATGACTGGAGATGACGATCGAGTCCGGGCCGACGGAGAGCAGATGGACGGACCACATAAAGTTTGATCGATCGAGCGTACCTGCTCTGCGCTGTCCGTGTGGGGAGAGCGTTCACGGGAGAAAAGACACGAGTGCTTGAGAAGGTCAAGGGTCAGGAGAGGTCAGGAGAGATCAGGAGAGACAAGCACGCTGAGCGCTGGGGCCTGTCGCGTGTAAAGCTCTCCGCTTGGTCGAGGTATGCGGCGTCCGCCTGCCTGAAATAGCCCAGCCCCTCTCCTGCATGTTCCGTGCGTTCATGTGGGCATGACCCTGCTCATATCTGCGGATTCCAGGGCTGCTAGCGAGCGCTGAGGGCAGTTACACATTAGCACGTTAGCACGTTTACAGAAGAACAGGGGGCAAAGAGCAGGCTGCAAGAGGCCAGATTAGTAATCCAGTATTTTGTCTCCTCTGGGTTTCATTCCTAATTCCTTCCATGTGAAATCTAGGGGTGGCTTGTAGCGTAGTGGTTAAGGTACATGACTGGGACCCGCGAGGTCGGCGGTTCGATTCCCGGTGTAGCCACAATAAACAATAAGATCCACATGGCCGTTTGGCCCTTGAGCAAGGCCCTTAACCCTGCATTGCTTCAGGGGAGGATTGTCTCCTGCTTAGTCGAAATCAACTGTACGTCGCTTTGGATAAAAGCATCCGCCAAATGACATGTAATGTAATGTGATGAAATAATATGCTAAGGGTGCTTGATATAAAATGTAATCATATTTAAGGCATTCTTAAGTATAAAATGGTACACTTCAGGTATACTTCAGCATGCTATTTTCTTCACATGGGATGTCTTCCCTGTGAATTGTTCTTTCATGCTGGGTATCTGCAAGCCTGTATTTGATACCACTGCAGTCTAATTATTTGTAGTGATTCATCAGTCACGTGAGAATAATTAGATTACTGAGGTTTTGAATTGTATGTAATTTAACTTGAACAGACCTGTTTGGTGTTTTCCTGTACTGGCACTTAAAAAAAAAAAAAAAAAGACCAAAAAAAAAACTGTTGGCGCACTGCTTCTGTTCTGTTAATCCATTAACCTACTGGGCTTGAAGGCTGGAGAGTGTGCGTTCCGAATATTGTATTTCACTGAAAAGCATCACAGCCAAAACGTTCCCGCGACAGACTTCCCAATGAAACAGAAGCTTGTGAATTTATTCTCTCCCGACATGTCTGTTATCTGCGGCCCTCCCTCTCAGGGCTGTAACCTGATAGCATGTTGCGCTAACAGTGGCAACTCACGTCTGCACTTGGACATTCATCAGCGGGAGGCACAGTGTAATCTGGAGGCAGAACAATGCATGTTTTAATGAAAATTGCAGAGGTGGTATTTATGTGTCAAAGAAATGGCAGTGCAATTCTGTAGCTACTAAGCTTTTCTACATTCATCAAACATTCATCAAGCATCAAACATATCACAGTATTTGCCTATTATCAATAGAGCAGTTACAAATTAATGAATAACTTCAAACGCCTGTTGCAAATCGTGCATTATACAGGCCCTTCCGTGTTGTATCACTTTTCTTCAAACAAACGTGGAACCATTGGTTAAGTTTCAGGCTCCATACAGGGTCATTTTTTCCTCCATTAGGTGCAAAGTTAGCGTTTGCAGACAGATAACAGGGTGGCAGGGAAGCAATGTTCTTGAATACTGAAGCAGTTGGCCGGCCACAGTTTCCAGTTTTACTGTTGTTTTTCAAAAAGTGGAAGTGTCTCTCTCTCTCTCTCTCTCTCTCTCCATGCTTTCTTTCCATTTCTCTCCCTGAACTCCCGCTAACCCCTGCATCACGCTTCCAGCGCTGCAAGAATGCGGGCCGGTGACAGGCCGTAAGACCACAGGCCCTCGCCCGGCCGTGCGCTGCAGAGGGTGGATGGGGGCGGAGGGTGGCCGACGGGATGGGAGATTAATGACTTAGGAGGTCTAAGGGCTGACCGGGAAGCAGCCAGCGCTCAAAGAGTTAAATAATTCGCATAAAAGACCATTCTCTATTTAAAACAAAAAAGCCGAGTCATCGCTGTGTTCTCACAGCAAAATTAACGGGACGGCATTGTCCGTCAAGTCCCTCATCCCCCCTGTGGAAAGACTAGAGGGCTTGATAGACAGCCTAGCTGATGCACAAGCTGTGCCCTTCAGCCTGTGGAAGTTTATGAGACGGAAACAATGATTCTCAGAACCGTGGGTCGACCAGGACCTTTAATATTTGATACGGTTTGTGATAAGGGCTTTAGGCTGCTAGCCAAAGTTTAGGTGATATAACATGGCTCAAATATTCTTTGGTCGAAAGAAAAGTGTATTCAGCGCACAGTGGACTCCAGGCTCTGGTCCTGTGAGAATGTTCCGGGCTCTTTGACAGTGCTTCTCTGTGCTAGTGGCTGCCCAATACCGCAACTTTTGTTGTAGCCCAGCTCTAAGATGCCTCATTCTATATCGATGTCTGATTGAAGACCGTGATTAGGTAATTTGTCGAATCTAGTGCTGGGCTAAAACAAAAACCTGCACCCACACCAAGCCCTTTTTGGATAAGAAATCCTTTCTGTCAAGGAGAGACACTGAGCGACTTATCCATGCTCTAGTTTCTTCACGACTTGATCATTTCAATTCGCTTTTTACCTGCCTCAGTGCTTCTGCTGTGTCTCGACTCCAATTAGTCCAAAATGGCGCTGCTAGGCATTGTCTAATTCTAGTCGCAGGTCCCACGTTTCAGAATTGATTTAAAAATTCTGCTGATAACTTTAAAAGCACTGCGCAATTCGGCCCCGGGTTATATTACTGAATTAATTACTCCATACATCCCAACTAGGGCACTTAGGTCCGCTGACAAAGACCTCTTAGTAGTGCCCTGCAACAGACTCGTTACCAAGGGTGATCGTGCTTTTAGTGTCCATGCACCCACCCTCTGGATTAACCTCCCATTACGCTGCAGATTCTATTTCGTGTTTCAAAAACATTTTTGAAAACCATTTTTTTCAACTTGCATTTCTTCAATACAGTCGCATTTTCCCTTGCTATTATTATTATTATTATTATTTGTATTATTACCACTTCCGCTACTTTATTTACAGCATTTTATTTTTTATTTTTACATTGATCTTAAAATGTTAGATTTTGTGTGTTTTATCTTGGTTTTATGCTTGTTATCTATCTATCTACCTGCCTACCTACCTCTGAATTGGTTGCTGATATTAAAAACCATGAGACAAGAATGAAGATCACTGATTATTCACTGATATTATTATATTATATACCATTATTATAATTAGGGACTGTAAAAGTGTATTTTGCTCAATGGTCTTTCTTCTTGCTGTAGTAGCTTGTATGTTAACAGCATGTTACTGTAAGTCAGTTAGGCCACACTGTCATAGTACGGCTGGTCTTGTACTATTCAGAATGCTATTTCTCACATTTCAGGTATTTAGCAGACGGCCAGAACAACTTACACAAGTTTATATTCTGTACGTACAATCCGTTTGAACAGGTGGATACGTACTGAGGCAAACAAAGGGTCCAGGGTATGGCCCGCACCGCCCCGACTGGGAACCGGAGCCGTTACCTCATCGTTACGGGCAGCGATCTCCCGCCATTGTGCTGCTCTGCCGCCCCGTGGGTCGTGTCATCGAACTCCGTTCTCACTGCGGTGTAGCCGGACTCTATTAATGTCAGCAGTGTGGAGTGCTCTCTGGAGCCATTGGGCTCTGCCCCGCCGAGGCCTGGCCGGCACCCCATTGGTCCAGCTTTTTTTTTTTGTGTGTTCCCCTCACACTGACGCATTCAGCAAACAGCTCTCCATTATTCCGCCTGACGAGCACACAAACACCGTGCTTTCAGAGGTCAAGAAACCCCCCCCCCCTCCCCCCCTCTTTGACACCCCCATCCCATGCCTTGTTTTCCTCTTTTCTGTTTTCACGCTGCTCCCCGTGTTTCTCAAATTCAGCCCCCCCCCCCTTTTCAGTTGCGTCTGTTTTATTCTCGACTCTTATTTTTTTTTTGCATTCGAGCTGCATTCGGTGCCTGGTACAGCTTCTTTTCGCAGTTCAACGAGCCTAACGATCGCATAGAGCTCATTTTCCCATTTGGGAGCGTGACTAATGTGTCTGAAATGACCTGAAAGATGCTGTTTGTTTTGTAAGCAGGTTCCCTTAAATGGGTTGTTCGCTCTCTACCCACCCAGGACAGCTTTGTGCGGCGCAGAATGCTCTTCGGAGGATTTTACTAAATGAATTAGACTCTAAAAGCATTCTCGGAAAGCAGCAGAGAGAAGGGGAAAAAAAAAAAAACAATAATGCAGATGACTTTATTTGGGCTTGATTGGGCCTGTGCTGAGTTTGAGGCTTTTAGCGGTAATTGGGAGGAGGGTCAGGACGCGGGCCCCAGTGGGTCGGAGGGGTGGAATGTGTTTTTCGCGCAGGTTAGCGCGGGCGGGCGGCCCACCGGTGCGGCTCTGGCCTCGGGACCGCTGGAGTGGTCATGCATAATTGACCGGTAATGAGCGAGAGACTTTCAATATTTAATGGGCGGTGACCTTTACGTGCGAGCGCGGGAGGACGCGTGCTCCACGGCTGCTCGTCCGGGGCTTTTCCGCCACTCGCTCTCCCGGCGCTCCGGAGAATTCTGCGGATTTTTTTTTTTTTCCCCCGCTCAGCGAGGAAGCCAGCGGAACACCGTTAATTGATCCGCCGGGGGACGGAGTGCATTTTCACTGAGAGACGCGATGCGATGTGCGTGTCTGCCCGCGGAAAGGTTTTCGGGAAAAGGACTGACGCGTCTAAACCGCCGCCTCTAAACCGCTGCACATACAGGCGGCTCACAAGCAGCTGAACAAGAAGATAATACGTACGTGCGTGTGCATACTCTCGAGTCCGGTGAGTTACGGAGAGAATATTAAATACAGCGGTTTTATTAGGCGGCCGGCTTGCTGATGCCCCTGCTGATTTCACTACAGCGGACACAAGGTCCAATAGTATAAGGGTGCTGGTGAATGCAAAAGTAAGAAAGAAAGATAAACAACATTGTTGAATACGCTCAGTGATCACTTTATTGGGTGGACCTGTACACCAGCTTGTTAATGCAAATATTTAATCAGCCAATCATGTGGCAGCATAAAGGTATGCAGATGTGGTCCAGCTGTTGTTCGGACCAAAATGTTAGGATGGGGAAGGAATGTGTCTTTGACCATGGAATGATTGTGGGTGCCAGACATGGTGGTTTGAGTATCTCAGAAACTGCTGATCTTCTTGGGATTTTCACACACGACAGTCTCTAGAGTTTGCTGAGAATGGTGCAAAAAAACAGCGAGTAGCAGTTCTGTGGGCGTTGGTAATGAGAGAGATCAGAGGAGAATGGGCAGACTGGTCGAAGCTGACAGGAAGGTGACAGTAACGGTATAGGGTGGCCTGTGGCGTAGTGGTTAACGTAAATGACTGGGACTCGCAAGGTCAGTGGTTCTAATCTCGATGTAGCCACAACCATTGGGCCTTTGAGCTAGGCCCTTAACCCTGAATTGCTCCAGGGGGATTGTCTCCTGCTTAGTCTAATCAACTGTACGTCGCTCTGGATAAGAGCGTCCGCCAAATGCCATTAATGTAATGTAATGTAACGCAAATAACCATGCATTAGAACAGTGGTATGCAGAAGAGCATCTCTGAACACACAAAACGTCAAACCTCTGAAGTGGATAGGCTACAGCAGCAGAATAAGTCTAAAAATAGGTCTAATAAATACCTAATAAAGGGCTCGCTGAGAGTATGTTGTGCCCATTGAGATTTTGGTGATGTGGCCTTGGCAGGACCCCCTGTTCCCCGGATTTAGGGGACAGGATATGGCAGTGCGTAGCGTCTGCGGGCCGACCCCGCCTGTGGGCGTGCCCTGCTAATCCAGAGGTGCCCTCGCAGGCCTGATATTCTCCCGCACGTGTAATAGGATTAGTCTTTTAAAACTACGGCACTGAACGTGCTGTTTTTCACTCACACTGGAAGAATGGACCAGCGAGGACTCTTAACTTGTAGGTGACTTGCCATTTGCTGTCTAAATTTCTCCAAAATTGTGTAGAAAAAGTCGCACATAGTCGCACATAGTTATCTGCAGTTCTGTTGCAGTAAGCATTTAGCAAAACACTCAGATTTTAATCGTCTATGAAATGTCTGCTACAGCATGGCAACTGTAAATCTCCACACTGCCCAGCAATTACAGTATTGTTTTCCCCTTCCACTTCATCTGTGGGCAAATTGGCAATTTTATTTATTTATTTAGCACATAATAAAAACAGTGCAGGGAGGGAACACAGCCCCGAGGGCTTGTACAGAGTTCCACTCCCATCAAGAATCAAAGATTAACAAAACAGTACATTTCACATACAATGTATGTTGAATACATGAGATAAAAATCAAAACAAAACAAACAACAAAATCACAAGCATCACAAACTCAGGACCAAGATAGCTAAAAGCTCATGACAAAATGAGGTGGACTTTCAGTTGCTCTCTAAAAGCCGACTGAGAAGATGTTGACCTCGGTGACAAAGCTCAAAGCATTCCAGGGTTCCGGACCATTCCGGAGTTTCAGACCTCTAAATTTGATATTGAATTGATGGCGAGATGTTCGACAGCAGGGTAAATGGAGATAATTGCTATGTCTTGTCAGATGGGAACGGATGTCTGATGAAAATATAACGTGCTGCGTCTCCGCCCGGCCTTGCCCGTGAGCCAGTGTGTAAAGCGGCCGGGTCTGAACGGAGACTCTGTGAACTGCAGAAGTGCGGGGCTCCAGCTTTGTGACCCGGGAAGAGCGTCTCTTAACGGTTTCCGCAACAACCTTGTAGAACAATCTGGAATCAAAAAGAAAGAACAAGGAATGCTGGCCAGAAGAGAGTTTGTGGTCCATTATCTAATGCTTCGATATTTTAACCTAACAACAACCGATACCCAGGCATTATTATAAAGTACACTTCTTAGCAGAATAGTGCAGGGCAAGTTGATTTGGGGCAGTCAGGGCCTGTGATGGTGGCACCCTGAGGTGCACAGCATGCATTACCACACATCAGAGCCAGAGGACTCAGTGTGGGGCCTAACAGGTTTTTACTGGATATAAACAATATAAATCTCTAAACACAGTTTTGTCTGGAAGTAGTTGCCAAAGCCGTACGGAATTGGAGTACAATGAAAAGATATCGAAATAAAACATATTATCGAGAACTCCACACAGTGTTTGCTAAATATTTGTGTGTTCATGTATTGCACTGTTATAAAGTATATCATATATTGTCATACACATATCATATATTTGAATTTATCATAATTCTGTGAAGTACATCATGTAATACAGTATATTACTCTGCTGTAAAGTATATCACATATTGCAATATATTACATTGCTGTGAAGTATATCAGTTACATTACATTACATTAATGGCATTTGGCAGATGCTCTTATCCAGAGCGACATACAATCGATTAGACTAAGCAGGAGACAGTCCTCCCCTGGAGCACTGCAGGGTTAAGGGCCTTGCTTAAGGGCCCAACGGCTGTGCGGATCTTATTGTGGCTATACTGGGATTCGAACCCCCAACCTTGCACGTCCCAATCATTTACCTTAACCACTACACTACAGGCCGCCCAGGCTGCCCAGTTCTCATAGTGTGACCACATATTTACAGTGTATTGCAATATATTTCATTTCTATAGGGGAGCCAGCTGTGCTCCTAACCCTTGAGTCTTATGTCAGCCAGCGGTGGTAAGGGCCCCTTGTAAAGGCCCGTTGGCCCATCTCACGGCAGCACAAAGCAGACCCCGCTGACCGCAGATTGGGGACAGTGTGTCAGCTTTATGTCCGCTGGGCTCTGTGGATGGTCTGGCCTGGGGCCAGGGGTTAACGCTCTTTTAACCCCTCCAAAGCTCTAAATCTTTCAACTGCCATTCACCTCCCAAATGGCCCGGGATTAATGGGGTCAAGTTCGATTATACCATCAAAGCTGTCCTCTTTCTGTTCTCTCCGTCTATCTCTCTCTCTCTCTCTCTCCCTGTCCTTCTCTGTCACCCAGTGTTCCCTTCCTCCCTCAGGGTTGATGATAAGCGATTTCACGCATGCCACAGCAAGGGCTATTGTCTTCTTTCTGTCTGGAGAATTTGATGCACCTTATTGTCCGTGAAACCGTATATAGAGCAGCTCTGTGTGTGTCTTCGGTGGTTGGCGGAGGTCCCACTTCATGTCACGCTCATGGTAAAATAATATAAATAAATAAGAGAGCGATGTTTGGGCTGAGGTTGAATTCCCAGTCCCTGCTCTTTTTAACTGCATGTGAAATGGGGGCCGGGGGGGGGGGGGGGGGGGGATTCACTTCAGAAGATAAAAATCTTTGTCCTGTTTTTCATTCTGCTTGCTGGAACGAAGTCTGTTTTTCAGCATAAATAAACCATACCCATTTCCATTTGGGTGATGGTGTGGGGGTAGCAGCTACTAAGGATTCAGTTGCCTGTAGGTTTGCATCCTTGGTTATGTAGTGTTAGGCTACTGGTTCAGCCTGCTCTTCATTGGGGCCATAAAACTTAAAGGGCAATTCCACCACAAAAAAACATTTAGCTCGTTTAACAGATAAAACCGTAACTGATTCCTCCTCTCTGTGTGGCTGGCCTAAGCATTCTCTGTACAGAGATATCAGCAGAGAAAGGGCACATTTTGGAAGAGGTGTTTGCCATAATGGCACCAATAACCTTCCTATTTTTTTGAAGAACTTACAGTTGGTCGGGTAATTTGAGTTTACAGACAGCTTTGAAGACGGACAGCTTCTCCGTTGAGTTTAGTTCCTTTTCGAGAAGTTATGAACAATAACACAGACTGCTCGGACGATGCTTGTACGGACCGTTTCGTTGAGGCACGTGGAAGCCTATCGGACCAGTGTGGAAAAGCAGGCTCCTGGAGCATGCGCAGTAGTGTGGGGCTTCACTCACTGCGGGTCGAGAGCTGGCAGAGTTCATTCACGGTGGAATTTGTCTTTAAGGCCTTGATACAATCAACCTTTGTTCCCAGTTAAATCTGTGTGTTTCTTATTTTCATCACAAAAGTGGTTTGGCAAGTTCGGCAGTTTTGCGCTTAAACATGGTAATGCATTGACCTGCATGCATTTGCAACTCAAATTTAAGGAAAGACGATGATCATCTCGCTGACTCAAAAAGCAATATTTGATAATGGTGCGCATCCATTGCACTCTTTACCCTTTCAGATACTCACTGCACTTGCACTGGGGCAGGGCGCTCAGACAGTTGCCTGTCTTTACCCTCGGCGCCAGGCTCAGCCATTTTGTCTGGGTTAGGACGCGGGGACCAGCCGGCACTTTCAGACCGCTGGGTCTCTCAGCGATGACCAAATAAGGGCAGTCTGCAGTGAGCCGCCCGGGAGAGCCAAGGGCACGCTGTTGGCACGGTCACAAACCCACTCCACAGAGCCGCGCTCCCATCAGTGCACCTCCTGTGTTTATGAATATCAAAACAGCCACAGTTCCACATTCTGCGCGGTTATGCTGGGTACGAAACACGCCTGCTCTCCCCTGGGCCTTTCTCTGTGTTTCAGAAGATCTGAAAAGGCAAAAAAAAAAAAAAAAAAATTTCACTGATAAATAATTTTCAAAGCTGTAGGCTAATCTTTTAATATTGCTGGAACTTTGTAAAAAAACAAAACAATGTAGTGTCCCCTGATAATGTACACAGTTGGTGGTGACTGGCATTTAAAGGTTATTGTTATATGTTTTAATAAAAATGAATCGACAGATGTAATCTCATTTTGCACATCTCTTGGAGGAGCTCGGTTGGATATGTAGAGAAAGAAAAAGATCAAGGGCTGCAAACAGTCTTTGCGGTGTTTGGCTAACAGAGAATAGGTGAAAGCCAGCGGTTCATTTAAAGGGGAACATTTCATCTCATATCTTTTCATGAAAAGAAACTTCAGGCCCATTTGTGCTCTGGCTTTGTATGAAAGAAGACTTGCCAATAAAGATCAAAATGAGAACCTACATTAGGCAAAGCAGATAAGTGCTCACAGAAAATGTTGGTGAAATAAGCGAAGATCTGAGTCAAGCACTTCAAAAGAAGTCTCCTTCATGGTCCAGGGAGTCAGCGATATCATTAGTTCAGATACTTTTTTATACTTGTATCTCAAAGCCCAGAGCTTGTGGCAGTAATTGTAGCTTTTCTTTTTCTTTTTTTGCTGTTGTACCCAGTGTGCAAAAGCCAGACCACCAAAAATTGTGCCTTTGGTTCACGTTGGTCATGGCGCTGGATAGTACATGGATTAATGCGGCAGAAATTAAGGGTTTTTATATTACATTATATTACATTACGTGGCGTTTAGCAGACGCTCTTATCCAGAGTGACGTACAACAAAGTGCAAATCAAACACAAGAACAAGTGCAAAGAGGACCTGAGAGGACAGTACAGTTCAGAGTCCTAGTGTAAACATACAGAAATTCAGAACCCTTGAAGAGTATATGTTGGTAACCTGATGAGTATAAAGTACAAATCTATTATAGGTTGAAAAGAAGTTGCATGAAGTCATGACTCAATGCTGATCAGCCTTGTAGCTGCTGTGCAGGGAAAAATTCCCTTTTTAACATGCACAAATAAGATATCACAGGTGAGCATCGTCTGATGAAATCACGTGATTGTCTTTATGTTAACACGCATTGTCAATTAAGAATCAATTAAGAAAATTACCCTTAAGGCCCGGACACACCAAACCGACGGTCGGCCGCGGAGCGCCGACAAAGATTGCCTCGCGTCGATACGCGTCGTTAATGTTGGCTGTGCCGAACACACCGCAACGACGGTCCGCCGACGGCTGAGTTGCACGTACGTTCTGCGCCTGCGTGAGAGGTAATAACTCTCCACACCAGCAGGTGGCGGTAGTCTGTATTTGTCTTTCAAAAAATGGAAACCGGAAGACCGGGGAATGCGTTTGCATTGCGTTGGACCTAGAAGCAGCCATTGTCTCGCTCACAACAAACAGTTTGCAGCAATTTCCTTGTTCTCTCGCTATTTAGTAATACTAATCGAAAATTATGTCTGGTAGTGATAGTAACTTTGGAATGGCTTGCTTTCGTCGCTTCCGTTTCTCTTCTCGTGCACTGATTCGCTAGCTGGACAGCCAATCAGAGAGCTCTCTCTCATCGACGGCTCCGGGGGCTCCGACCAGGCTATATCTGGGTCAAAGCTGAGCTATATCATGGCTAACCTTGACTGTTTATCTCAAAACATCTCTCCATCTAGATTCCCACCCATCTAGTCCCCCCAAAAAATGTTTAACCTCCATCGCGGTGTAAAGGCCCGGACACACCAAACCGATGGTCGGCCGTCGGACGTCAGTGGCGCCAAGTCTTTCCGGTGTGTCCCGGAGGAGGGCTCCGACGCCAATTCAACATGTTTTGGAGAGATGTTTTGAGATAAACAGTCAAGGTTAGCCATGATATAGCTCAGCTTTGACCCAGATATAGCCTGGCTACATCCTAGTCGCCTAGATAACTGGGGGTTTTCACCTTAACGCTAGACGGCACATCACTGAATTTTCGCCTGTTCACTGAGGAGATTAACAGCTCTTTATACGGTCATGTCCCTCACTTACTCATTAATATTCAAAGTAAGAAAATAAATATTTGTTTTCATAATCTCAATGCTGTCGTGGGATGGAAACTGAGCAGAAGCAAAAATGTAGGCTGAAGGAGAAAGAAACGTTAACTTATTTTAAGCCATGGAGAACAGGCTTCCTTCGTACAGTGAGGGTAAAGTATTACCAGCCAGGATACTGTAGCATGCCAGGATTTGGTAATGGATTCAAAGATAATTAAGCAAAATGAAAGTCAGTCATTATGTCATCGATTATCAATATAAGCATATGTTGGCATGTGCCAGAATGAAGCTCTTGGTTAGCAGAATTAAACCAGCCTGTCAGCTTAGCTGGCTATATCTACAATCATTGGGGTTTCAGTTTCATGACTTGTCTTGTAAAACATTTTTTTTGATGAATGCCTCATTTATCAAAAAGAAAGAGGTGAAAGAACTAAATTGGTGAAGAAACTACAGCCTATAATATATCAGTTTAAAAACCTTTAAAGGCCATTTCCTTTCGAGCCATTCCTTTGAAGACATCATAAGCACCGACTCACTCTCGAGTGTAAAGTGGGGTGATCATATTCCTGCGGGTGACTTCCCGCATTTCCGCTGTGGAGAAAGCACAAAAGCGCAGCGCCTTTGTCTGGCGGAGAGATGTGTACTTTTGCATTGTGAGCTGCACTCCACTGCTGGGGGACGCTGCTTTGTTTAGAGCTGAATGTCTCATTTGCATACCCAATTCCGCTGAATGGATGGCATGCAGTGATTGGGAAAGCATTGCTCATTTGTTAAAGGAAAATAATGGCTTTGTGGCTGGCTGCTGCTGTGGGAATCGTGAATAGGCCCTGATGTGTTCGGCTACAGAGGCTGCTGTAGCTGTTCCGTGGCCGTGTATTTGGATTAGTCACTGCCAGCAGGCTATACGTTTTTGGGGAAATTGGTGGCACAGCACTAATTACAGATTCAGGGAATGGACAATAGATGGCTGTATTTTATATTGGAACACACACACACACACAGTCAAGATCTAAGGAGCAACCTGCCCCTATGAGAGAAACATGTGGTGTGTTAAAATAATGTAAAGGGACCCATACACGATCGAGCATGTCATCTTGGACTGGAGTTGTAAGTCAAAAAGCTAGTGAATATTTAAACGCCATTGAATATTACATATTTTCAACAAAATAAGCAAAATTGCAAAGTCATTCTGTTCTGAATATCCATCAGTGATTTTCAGTAAGCGGTTGGCGGTGTGTGAAGGGTTACAGTATTTAAAAATGATTTGACCCAGATCTGACTCAAAGCGGCATTTATGTTTGTGCAGACTGTTGGAAGAAGGCGAGCTCTCGGCGGTGTGTAGAAACAGGCGCAGGCGGTCCCCTCCACACCCTGCTCGTGTACGCGTGGCCACCTCACCCTCTACTTTCCACCTGACTCTCTCGCCTACTTCACCCCCGAGGGCGCATGTCCGCTTGGGAGTTACACCTGCGCTTGTAACGGAAATTAAATTAATAGGATGTAGGCTGTCTGTAAAACATTCTTTTATCAGAGCTAACATGCTGGAACACACACCTAACCACGCAGATGGCGGGATTTGTAGGAGTCGGGGATTGTCGGTGACTCCTGTCTAAATCTCGGCTGGCAGATGAGCGCTAACGAACTGGAATCTCCTTAATTGCCGTTTCCCCCGGAGACGGCGGAGCCGCTCCGGTCGTAATTCTGGATCCAGTGACGGGCCTGGCGTTGACGTGCTTTGTTTGAATGTTCCGGACTTTATTCAACCCCCGTGTTTTACTTTCAGGAGCCGGAGGCTGAATATGAATGTTTATATCCAAATTGTGCCGTATAATTTATTTAAGCTTTCTGGCATCTAAGGCGATATGTATAGACCACACAGCTTGGGAGGCTGGCACCATACATGGCAATGGAAAGGGCCCCTGTGCTTCAGTGATTAAGGAGAGGTCCCTTGCCTTTGTAATTAATGTATCCTTGGCTAATTAATGGAACCGCCGTTGACAGTACTCAAGAATGGGCATGGTTAAGATCTGCCCTTTGAAGAGATCTTGTCAAGGTTACTTGAACTTTTGTTCAAATTCACTCACATATTTCTGGAAAAAAAAAGCCCAATAAACCTAGTTGTTTTTTTTACCACTCCAGTTCTCCGTTCATGTTGGCAAACTAAATCATGCGTTTTTCACCACTTCAAGATATTGCACCTCATAATAACTGTTGTTTTCATTTATTGCAATATGTTGCCTTGCTGTGAAATGTATTTATTATTGTATTTTTAAAGAGATTTCGTAATTTATATATTGCAGTATATTTCAGTATACTACTGTATTTCCCTAAGGGCATCTTGTATGAGCAAAAAAAATGCATAATTCACCAGTGTGATCTGTATTGGCCAGCATTTATTTAACCTGAGTACATTTCAGACAGAAGGGAAGGGTTGGTGGGGGGCTAAGGTAGGATTATGTCCTCAACTTGTCCTAAGCAGGGAGCAGCAGCCTTCACGACTCAGAGATCACACGCGACACACGTGTACCTGCAGCTTTCACCCTGTCTGCCTCCCCCAAACCCCCACCCCTGTGCTCTGTTCCTGGGAGCAGAGGGAACATCCAGGCACACAGGCCCTTTGTTTGCTCACAGGAATCAAGCGGAACATGAGGGAGAGAGAGAGGGAGGGAGGTAGGGAGGAAGAGAGAGAGAGAGAGGAGAGGGCAACCTTTCTGTTCCACCTGACTTACGGGTCCTTAAGAGGGAGAGCAGTTCTGTCCTCTTTCATTATGAAGAACCTGTGATCTTTGTCAGAAAGTGACGCAGGCCTTGGTTTGTCTACAATTTTTTATCTTGCTTTCCAAGGACCAGTTAAGTCGAGATAATGATGGGATGCTACTTTAAGATCTTAAACTACCATCACATGATTATCTTGACTGAACTGGTCCTTGGAAAGGCAGAGACTTCCTGGTCTACAGTATGTGAACCAGTTGGCCCGGGACACTTTGTGTTGCCTGCTGGTGTTGCACTCCTATAATGTGAGGTTCCAGAAAGTTCTGTGAAGCCTAACGCCGGCTCCTTTCATCACGGCCATGTTGACAGAACCCGTTAGAGCCCAAAAACGTCAGGCTTTGAAGGCTGGCCAAAGATACTTCACCTCTCCTCTGCCCAACGTTTCCCATCTTCAGTCCCCGTCCTTATCTCGCAGGAGAGAGGGAGATGTTTCTGAGTGTTCTCAGCGCCGTTATCGGCTTGCAGCTTGGCGAAATCAGACGGATGTTTATCTGCGTAGGCGAGAACTGAAATCTCCCAACAAGTTTAGTCAGACCTTCCTCCTGGGGATTACTACCGTTTCATGTTCTCTGTTGTAGTTTTTTCGCAGAGATGCTTTTGGTAATGTCTTTATAGCTTCATACAGTGGTAAACTGTAGTGTGGCAGCCCAGCACTCCTTGTTGTAGGCTTCCATTGTAGCTTAGCTATTGTCCGCTCACAGGTGTGACGCACTGTGCATTCCACTGAAATCAAAGTCAAGCAGTCTGAGTGGTGTTGGACTCAGATTAAACAAGGTGAAGTTGCATTGAACAGGTGCACAGGAGCCACACGTCTGCAAACTCGCCCTCTGTTTGTCTTTGAGTCTCCTCTCTCCCTCTCTCTCTCGGTCTCACACTTCCTCACTCTCTCTTGGTCCCTCTCTTATTCTCTCTCTCTTAGTCCCTCTCTAGTTTTCTCACACACACACACCAGGAAATTAAACACCTCTGACACACTGTTTGGGAAAGCACGTGGGCCAGTATCCATTCATCAAAGGGAAGACCCCAGAGTGCAGTGGCGCGTCGGACTAGACATGGAGAGTTTACTGACTGTGACAACTGTGGGAAGGGTGTGTATGTACGTGTGTGTGTGTGTTTATGTGTGTTCGCCTGTGTGCATGTGTGTGCATGTGTGTGTGAGTGTGTGTGCGTACGTGTGTGCGTGCATGTGTGTGTGTGTGTGTGTGTTTATGCATGCATGCGTGTTCGCCTGTGTGTGTGCCACCTGTGTGTGTGTGTGTGTGTGTGTGTGTGCATGTTCGCCTGTGTGCATGTGTGTGTGCGTGCATGTGTGCGTGCATGTGTGTGAGTGTGTGTGTGTGTTTATGCATGCATGCGTGTTCGCCTGTGTGTGTGCCACCTGTGTGTGTGTGTGTGTGTGTGCATGTGTGTGAGTGTGTGTGTGTGTGTGCGTGTGTGCGTGTTCGCCTGTGTGCATGTGTGTGTGCGTGCGTGTGTGCGTGCATGTGTGTGTGTTGTGGGTGGGGTGGCTGCCAGCCTCAGTTGTGGCACCAAACACAAACAGGCTCAGTGCCCTGAAACCCTGAGAACACCCCCATCTCCCCCCATTCATAAACATGGCAGAGGTTTGTTCAGGTTTGGCAGGGCTCCTTATTGAGTCACCTGCAGCACTATCGTGTGTCCGTCGCAGACTGTAAATACAGTGCTTTCATCCACTGTCTGACTCTGTTTACCTTTCTGTGCAATTGTAGCTTTCAGTTTGTGCTTTTGAGGTGTGTGTGTGTGTGTGTGCAGTGTGCATGTACAGTAAGCATGTATATCTGTGTGTGTATATGTGTGTGTGTGAGATTGTGCGTATGTGTTTGCATGTACCTCTGTGTGTGTACATGTGCACCTGTGTGTGTGGGTACATGTGTGTGTGTGTGCATGCGCACATGGGTGTGTGTGTGTGCGTGTGTGTGTGTGTGTGTGTGCATGGGTGGGTGCCTGTGTGTGTGTGTGCATGTATGTGTGAACATGTGGTCACAACATAATAGTCAGTGAACCCCTCCAGGAATATTGAGTTCCTGCTTTGAATTGAAACTTCAAAGCGGATTGGGGAAATAATGCAGATTCGAAAGAGAGCCTTGTCCCTTAATTAGAAGAGAGCCAATTAGACCACACAGCCACATATCTGCAGAATCAGGGCTTCTGTCCAGTCCTTCATGGAGGGAAGCTTGCGGGAAACCAGGTCTTATAGGTCCCTTATCTGCACAATATGTTCTCTTAATAAGCTGCCCTTGTTTCCAGATGAGAGGTATTTTATTGGAAGTTCAGAGCAATGCAAACTTTGGATTGGATTTGGATTCTGCGGAATTGTAATTTTAATTTAAAACAATGCTGTTACTTTTAGGCATTAAACCATGTCTAATATCCTTCTGGTCTTGGTTACGGGGGCAAAATCCCTTTGCTGCTGAAGAATACTGCAAAAAGAGGTTCCATTGCTAACTTGTGTTATAAAGCAATGCACTTAACACCAGTGGTAAGTACCAACCCTGTTCCTGGAGATCTCCCATCATCTAGGTTTTGATTTCAACCCTAATTAGGCACAACTGCTTCCACCAATTAGCAGCTCAAGAAGATATCTAGCTGTAGAATGAGGTGTGCTTTGTTCGGGTTAGAGTGAACCCCTGTAGGACAGTAGATCTCCAGGAACAGTGTTGGTTGCCAGTGCTTTGCACGATGTGGTAATGCGTTTGTGTTATGTGTGCAGGAGGTAACAAGCTGAAGAACCAGTTCTTCCGTCTGAACTGGGCCTGGATCTCTCTGGAGAAAGAGTACTACACGGTGGACGAGGACACCAAGTTCCTGGAGGTGGTGCTGAGACGCAGGGGCTATCTGGGGGAGACCTCCTTCGTCAGTGAGTGAAAAAGCGTCTCTCTCACTCATTCTGTCCTCTTTCGGGATTAAATGAACGCTGCAACATAATTCTGCCCTTACAAGCTTTTTAGTCTTGTTATAACACCTTTTTTATTCTCTCACATAAAAAAATATATAAGCTTGTTTTGAGGTTGCTTGACAAGGGAATTGGCAAATATTGAACAAAGTCTAACTGTGTTGCCTCATTAGCAGTGTTTGTCTTTTGCAAAAAAGTTAAATAAATATGGTTTTAAGTCTCAGTATAAGTACAAACATCATGGAAAGGCCCCAATTAAGTCCACCTAGACATGAACAAAGACAAGATTACTCTTTCATCTTTAATAACAAAGCAATTCCCCCCCAAATGATTTAAATAAAGATATTTCACTTGTATCTGAAAAATCTGGACTGGATTTAAAGAGGCATGTATACCCTTTATGTGTTCCAATTAAGCCCACAAAAATATTTTTGTTTAAAATCATGAATTTTACTGATTGGCAAATTCCAAAAACAATTAATAAAACAATTGTATTGATTGACAGATGGCTACCACATATCTGATCTCTGCTCAAGTGCTACCTGAACTGAATACAAGTAGTGGATATAAGTTTAAAAAAATTAAATTAACAGGTGCAGTATATTTGGTTAGTAGACTATCTATGCTACTTATTATAAGACATTCTGCTTTTTTATTCTCTACCTCTGCACTAAGGGCGGACCAGCGTGTTACAAAATAAGGAATGGCATCTTAAAATAGGTTATAGAGATAGAACCTTGCGTTTTAATGCTTTCAAATGGTATTTCCTGCTACCATAATGATTGGAAATTTCACAGTGAAAAGAGGAATGAATGCAAAAAAAGCCCACACTTGAGGAGTTACAGGGAATTGCTGTATTTGATGGAAAATAAAGACTATACATAATATCATATTAACAATATATTGTAATAGTATGTTTTGTATAACACTGAGAAAGGTGTACATCTATTATATAATGCATACATTTTTTTATTTCATGTAAAAAGTACACTGTCAAATGCATTTTCAGCAGGACCATTCGGTATAAAGCCCACCTTATTTAGTAAAATTAAGCTGAAGAATACTACATTAATGTTTATTTTACTGTGTAATTTTTCTCCTTAATCTCTTGCATTTACAAATAATTGTACAACTCACTGAATTTTGTCTGCAAATGTCTTTCTGGAGACTCCGAGCAACAAGTCTCGTGTGAGTAAACATGGCTGTTTATTGGATGGAACATTTGTATTTTTGGATGGATCATTTTGTTTCATGGCCTAATGGGTACCTGGGTGCCATTTGTATTATGTTAAAAAAAATGTAAAAGGAAGGATGTTCACTGCAAAAACAACGGTGGTGGACGTTTTTTTTTTTTTTAAGATATTTTTTCGGCTTTTTTCAGCTTTATTGGACAGTATACAGTATAGAGAGACAGGAAGAATGGGAGCGAGAGAGAGGGGAAGACATGCGACAAATGTCGGATGGTCGGATTCGAACCGCTGACGTCGCGGCTCGCAATGAGCATGCGGTCAGTGCTCTACAGGCTGCACCACCGAGTCACCCATGGTGGACGACACTTGTGTTGATTTTTGAAATGTCCCTTATAGTATTATACTGTTGGTTTTAGCCCAGTGTAATATGGTTCTTGAGACAAAGACCAGAGACTCTGTCGTGACAGAAATGAATTGCTGGGTGTCAGGAGGATAACTGTAGGACTTGGATACAATGAAAACTTGTCCTAAACTGTAAAATAAAATGATCATCGTATGACAAGGTGCATGTTACCGTTTACATGTTAATGTTTACTGCAACTCGTATATTTAGCAGGTACATTTCTACAGGAACAGTTCACCTCCTATGCTAATCTGACTTCTGAATCAGTGGCTGATAGCAAACCATTAAAAAAAAAACAACATCCCCCCATCTCCACCTTCACTGGTCACAGTGACCCGAGCGTGGATGGCTGAAATGTTTTTGTCCTGCTCCCAGTTTGTACGTGCTTCCCATGGTGCATCACTTGAATGATTGTTTGTTTTCTTTCTCATATTCTGTACCCTTTTTAGCACACCAAAGGGAAAAATAACTAGTGTCTTTGATCAATACTTTCAATTAAGTCTGACTCACAATGAAATGTGAGCATGGTTTGGTCTTCATATTAGCCCCATGCTCAGTTACGTAAGTTCAGAGGACACCAGAAGATATGAGAGCCGTAATTGTACGATTTATAACTTCGACTGTAGGATTCTGGTGTCCCTACATTCATCATCGAATGGGGTGGGGGCGGGTTGTGTCATGGTGGGGGAAAAAGCAGTTGCAAACGGGCCATTAAAAAAGCTATTTGCACCCTGTGAATACTGCAGAAGAAAGTCTTCAAAAAAAGCATTTTAAACCTAAATCGTGTGGCCCACGGATGGTTCTGACCCTAATTGGCCACATAGAGCCTTTTTGCATGCTGCCGGCAGTGAATTTGGACATTTACTGTAGCAAACGCTTTTATTCAAGGCAACTTGCATAACAGAAGGTGCATTATCATGGCTGGAAAGCCAGTAGCGCTAGAGATAAGCAAAGCGAATAATTTCAGCCGCGGAACAAAGGGAGAGGGAAAAAAAGCTCTTGCGTTCATTTCTGAACTTCGGCAACAGTCATGAGAACAGCCTTGTGGCCTCCGCCGGTTTTGGCCGGAGCTTCTCCCAGGCAGGCCATCTGGTCTGCTCCCTGCGCAAAGTGTGAAGCGTCCGCTGTTCCGCGGGGCGGGTTCAGGGGCCGAGGTGAAAGGTCACGCAGCAGGTGCCTCTAGAGCCGGGTATGGTCCCGTCTGGGGATTTGGAAGGACTTCCTCCCCCATCTGGTTGACACGTGTGTCCTCTGTTTGTTCAGCTTGAAGGAGAACCTCCATTCAGCTGTAACTCACCAGGCTGTAACGTCCAAATCCTTGCGGGATTGGGCTTCAGAGGTCACATGGGCCCTGATCCTTGACCAATCACCTGAGGCTGATGTTGGACAATGAGCACCTAAAAAAATTATAAAGTTGCACACTCAAATTCCTCCTTGCTGTGTTTTTATTGAACGCGGCTAAGGCATTTAGCCGAAATGTTGGTCAATAAAACACTACAAGGAGAAACTTGTGGGTGTGACTTTCTTATTTTTGTAGGTATTTTTTTCTGCACCTCTCTAATTTTTCTAAGTGCAGCATTCTGTATAGTATGTAGAGAATGAGCCCCTGCAAGGAAATGTGGTTGGTGGGGGTTCCTAAAACACATGGCAGCTTTCAAAGCAGGGCAATTAGTGCCGTTTGCTTTCTGACGTTTTGATGTAGGAGATCAGTGGGGCCATATGATGATGATAACAGTAATGATAATTGCAGTTTTTTTAAATCATGCCTTTTCCAGAGAAAGACCAGGGTTACTCCCCATCAACCAAATCCGCCCCCTCAGAGCAGTTTTACATTCAGTCCACTGCTCAGAGAGCTGCTCTTGTGTTTTTTTGTGGGGAAAGGGGGACTGCTTGTTTATATGTAGGTGTTATATACTCAATGAGCACTTTATTAAGTAGACCTGTAGACCAGCTTGTTTATTCAAATATTTAGTCAGCCAATTCTGTGGCAGCAACTAAATGCATAAAAGCATGCAGATATGGTCAAGAGGTTCAGCTGTGTGTCAGACCAAATGTCAGAATGGGGAAGAAATGTAATCTAAGTGACTTTGACTGTGGAATTATTGTTGGTGCCAGACAGGGTGGTTTGAGTATCTGAGACACTGTTGATCTCCTGGGATGTCACGCACAGCGGTCTCTAGAGTTCGTAGAGAACAAAAACAAAGCACATCCAGTGAGCAGCAGTTCTGCAGGCAAAAAGCTGTTGTTAACGAGAGAGGAGAATCAGAGGAGAATGGCCAGACTGGTCGAAGCTGACAGGAAGGTGACTGTAACGCAAATAACCAGGCATTACAACGGTGGTATGCAGAAGAGCATCTCTGAACACAGAACGCATCAAACCTGTGAGTGGATAGGCTACAGCAGCAGAAGACCAAGTCTAAAAAATCAATTGAATAAATACCTAATGAAGTGCTCACTGAGTGTATATAGGTTATAGGCTGCTGTACAGGGATGTGAAAGCTCTACGGGGGGGCTGTTACTCACCTGTTCTTGTGGAGCATGTCTTAGGACTTGTGTCTCAGGGTTTGAGGTGCGGTCCTGCCATAATTAAAATTAACGAGGCCCTTTCTCCTCTAGCAACACGGAGATATTTCACCTTCCTGGCACCAAAGTCGGCCAGCAGCACCCACATCAATCACCTCGTTAACATTATTGACCACGCAAAGAAAATCCACCCCCCTTCCTCTCTGGAGAGCTACGGAGCGTCCAAACCAAATTAATCCTAGGGCTCTTTAAGCACACCCAGGGAAAATAAGAATATCCATCCATCCATCCATTATCTTAACCCGCTTATCCGGAACAGGGTCGCAGGGAGGGCTGGAGCCTATCCCAGCATACATTGGGCGAAAGGCAGGAATACACCCTGGACAGGTCGCCAGTCATTCGCAGGAAAATAAGAATATCCTCTTTGGAAATGTTTATACTCTCAATCTTACTGTTGTACAGCATCATGGCCTTGTGCTGTCACCATGTGAAATGACCTTGTATAAGTCTAACATTGTCTGCCAAATGTCTCCAATTGTAAATTGTAATGACAGCAGATAGTAGAGCTAAAGAAAGTTATCTAGTGCTCTACTTTTGTGAGAACAGTTTAATTTGTTCAATTTAGATGAAATAAAATGCATAGTTGGAGATAGTATACTGGGATAGGCTCCAGCCCCCCCCTGCGACCCTGTTCAGGATAAGCGGGTTGAGATAATGGATGGATGGATGGATGGATAGTTGGAGGTGAAAAATTTAACTCTGAAACCACTGTTCGCCGCAGTGAGGTGAAGAGGGAGAGGGAGGAGAAGATGAGCTCCTGACGTGTGGCCTCCCCCGCTCTGTCTGCCCGGGCAGCGCGGGTAGGCGATGAGCTGCAGCCGCGTAGCCAAGGACATTTCCCTGGCGCGGCCCCGCCTGAGTCACGATCACAAACCCGCTGACGGAAACTGCACTCCTCGACTCCGCCGGCCGCCATTCCGGCTCAGAATCCGCTCCGGAGCCCGGAGCCGCGAAACCTTTTCACGCCCCCCCCCCCTTTTTCCTATCCTCTTTTAATCATTTTTTTTACATTCGCTATGGGAGTGCGGTGCAGTGCTTGCATACGACGGCTTTGCGGAATGAAATTTTTTTAATCGCGTCCACAATTCATGGCTTCCGTCCCACTTCAGCCCTCGCGGTTCAGGATGCGCGCGGTTCTCGGTGCCGAGAGGCCGAGATCCACAGCGTGAAGCGGCAATTAAGGGTTCTCTGTTTGGTTTAGATGTTTATTTGTTTATTTTGGGGTGGTGGAGTGAGGGAGGTATGTCACCTCAGAGATAGCGTGGAGGGGGGAGGGGGGGGGGGGGGCGATGTTTTATTAATTGGGAGCGGTCCCCGCTGTGAGGTCCGGCGCTGTTGAACGGGCGAAGGCGAGAGTGTGTGCCACCCAGCTGCTGGTGCAGCCGGCCTGGCAGAACGACTGCAGCCGGGGCTCTGATCACAAAGAGTATGACAGGAACAGGAGTGTGGGGGTGGGGGGGTGTTGGATTGTGTGTGGGAGGGAAAGGGGCTGAGAGCAAGTCTTATGTCACACCTTTAGACGTTAGGTCTCTCTGTGGGTGGCGTTGCTATGGTTTCTGTTTTTTTAAATTGGTTCGGTTATTTTTCAATACCCACTCGCCTCCCCACTTTATACTAGACTGTATTATTATAATTATTATATGAAATACTTAATTAGTATTGTGTATTTATTTATAGAACAGGCCTGCTGTCTTTATCGTGAATTCCAAACAAAGCCATTCAATGATTTTTGGACAGCTGTAGTCTAGAAGAGCTGCTGATAATCCCTGCTGGTGACATGAAATCCTTTTTTAATGAAGTTTTGTATTGAACGGCCATTATTCTCATCTTCTGGAACAATGAGAAATGATTAAAACTAACCCCCTCCCCACCTCCCACTTTGTTGTGAACTGCTGTGTAAAAGCATAACAGTCGTTTTCTCTTCCCCCCCCCCCGCCCCCCCACCCCCTCTCCAGGCATTGGCACCAAAGACGGCACGGCTGAAAAGGACAAGGACTTCCGGGGCAAGTCACAGAAACAGGTCCAGTTCAACCCGGGCCAGACCACGGCCACCTGGAAGGTGCGCATCCTGTCGGACAGCGAGTACGAGCAGTCCGAAACCTTCCGGATCGTTCTGTCCGAACCGGTCATGGGGGCGCTGGAGTTTCCTGAGGTGGCCACTGTGGAGATTCTGGACCCTTCAGACGGTCAGTACTATCTCTACTGTTCATCCTTTCCACAATTTAATGACTTTTCATGATTTAGTGACAATTTAATGACGCACCACGTGAGCAACCTACAACTAGTCATCAAGACATGAGCCACATGAGCCTCAAGGTTATTCATATTTTGTGTTTATTTTTTTTTAAGCATCAAGCTGTTTCATTAGAGCAGACATTAATTACAGTAGTAGCCTGCATTCCAAGTAGGTAACCGTGTCAATACAGCCACTGCCAGAGACCCGCAGAGTGTGTGCCTGGATGGCAGCTGCTGTTGAGGAAATCCTACATCCCGCTAATCAGCTTTGTCTGTAATGATGGATGTTGGAAGTCCACTAACCTTGGCCCTGCGGTCCAGATGGGAGCCGTGCGCTGTGAATGAGCGGGTTCTGCACTGACCTTGGCCCTGCGGTCCAGATGGGAGCCATGCGTTGTGAATGAGCGGGTTCTGCACTAACCTTGGCCCTGCGGTCCAGATGGGAGCCGTGCGCTGTGAATGAGCGGGTTCTGCGCTGACCTTGGCCCTGCGGTCCAGATGGGAGCCATGCGTTGTGAATGAGCGGGTTCTGCGCTGACCTTGGCCCTGCGGTCCAGATGGGAGCCGTGCGCTGTGAATGAGCGGGTTCTGCACTGACCTTGGCCCTGCGGTCCAGATGGGAGCCATGCGCTGTGAATGAGCGGGTTCTGCACTAACCTTGGCCCTGCGGTCCAGATGGGAGCCATGCGCTGTGAATGAGCGGGTTCTGCACTAACCTTGGCCCTGCGGTCCAGATGGGAGCCGTGCGCTGTGAACGAGAGGGTACTGCGCTGAGCGGGGTCTGAGTCACGCCTCACGCGGGGTACCGCCAGCGCACGGAGCGCAGTCTGTACTCCGGCGCTCCCCCAGGCCCAAAAGAGAATTCCTTAAAGATGATCTTGCGAGTAGGAGGCGTCTCGGAGCAGTTACTGAACCTAAGTAAATGAAAAGTAAAAGCTCTCTTCTCCCCCCCCTGCATCTCTCTGCTCCTCTGCGCCAGGCTGTAACTGCTGTGCTTCTGTTCCGGGCCGTTTTTTAAAGTGCGTAAAATAAGATTATTCTGCGGCGGGCAGAGGCTCCCCCCGGCCTGGAGCAGGTGCTTCATTACGGAGCCGAGAGAACATGGGTAATTCAGGCCTGTTCCGAGCCAACCTGTGTGTGTGCATGTGTGTGCACGTGTGTGTGTGTGTGTGTGTGTGTGTGTGTGCACGTGTGTGCGTGTATGTCTGTATTTGTTTGTGTGTGTGTATGTGTGTTTGTGTGTATGTATGCGTGTGAGTGTGTTTGTATGTGTGCGTGTGGGTGTGTGTATGTATGCGTGTGAGTGTGTTTGTTTGTATGTGTGCGTGTGGGTGTATCTGTATGTGTGCGTGTATGTATGTGTTTGAGTGTTGTTTGTGTTTGTTTGTTTGTGTGTGTGTGTGTGTGCGCACATGTGTGATGTCTGTATTTGTGTGTTTGTATGTGTGTGTTTTTATGTGTGTGTTTGTATGCGTTTGTGTGCGTGTTTGCGTGTGAGTGTGTTTGTTTGTATATGTGTGAGTGAATGAGTATGTTTGTTTGTTTGTATTTGTATGTTTGTGTGCATGTTTGTTTGTATGTGTGTGTGCAGACAAGGTTCACAGAGCCTGTCGGATGGGCTCCAGCTGGAGCTGGAGTGCAAAAACAGAAAAATAACTGGTATATTAGTCTCATTGAGATTAAAATCTTATTGAAAATATTGCATCTCAACATTTGCCAATGGAGTAGGAAAATTTCACTTGCTAAGCAAACATTGACTTAAAACAAGCTAGTAGTTTCTACTTGAGAGAAAAAAATAAGATCTTAAATCTTATTACAAGACTATGCTTGTTAAGACGGTCACTTTTTGGCATTGTGCACATCCTAATCATTGCTCAGGGGAGCTCAGGGGTTTAGTTTATTTTCTGAGGCTCAGGTGCCCCGATGAATTATGGGACAGAACCAGAAACCAGCTGCACAGGGGATCTGAGTCACCCCCACTCTTCCAAGCGCGGTGCCTGGCAGAGTTTGGTACCTAGGCAACATCACGTTTTCTTTTACAGGATGTTTTTTTTTTTAACTTGGATAAATGCATTTAGAATGGACACTGTCCAAATATCCATTTTAAAAATAATTCTTCAGAAATTCCGCATTGAAATAGTGTAAAGATTCATCCAGGGAACGCAGTGGGAAACGTGATTGTTCTTAAAAGGATGGTTAAATAAACACGGACTACAAATCCCTGGCTTGTATTATAAGACCATGGTTGGGTAAATATTTCTCCTGTGAGTCCCTCAACACCCCCCTCGCATTAGATCATCTTTCTTCTCGTCAAGAAGCTGTCAGAGACGCTTTTAATTGCCTTGTTGGCCAATTCGGCTAATTAAAAGGTACGGACGGGAGTGTTTGTTTACTGAAAGCAGTGGCCCCTGTGGTAATATAAAATGGACTGGGTCTTCACTGCTATCTTGCTAATGGATGTGTAAGTGGAGGAGTATTTTGTGTGGGTTCTGTGCTTAAAGTGGGCCATCACGTCTTCTGAACCAGTTAGAATAATTATCCTTAACTTCTGCTTCAGACCGCTCGCTCACATGCACATCCCCCTTTCTGAATTGTATATTCGCCACGTCCATGTATTGACTGATTTTTGACATTCTTGATTCATTTTGTGTTTTTTATGAAGCAGTTAAAACGAAGACACGCAAAGCACGTTTTTTTTTAATCCTAGCTAAAGCAATGCCAGGTATCCTTTAAAACCATGTCAGCTGCAGTTCAGATCCTCTGACGCTCACCAGTAGCTTATGCATCATCCCTTGCAGTATATCCAGATAGGGAAATGGACATTGAAAGTGTCAAAGTCTACAGGTATGGATAATGTACAGTGTGTATGAAGTGGCAGGGTCCGATCAGAACCCAGCAGATGGATGTTACGCAGACTCAGTACATGGGCTCTGCGGTTTTAGCAGATACCAGCAGGAGGGAGAGGACGATCTGTTTGGCAGGAGCAGCGAGGCGGTAGGAGGAGGAGGAGTACACAGCAATGGCCGTCGACACGGCCTTATCGGCCCCACCGGGTGGGAGCTGGGTGATTGTTGAAGAAACAATAATAATGAAAGCTGCCGGGAAATCAACACCTCATTCGTTTTCCCCACTGGCTCAAAGAACGTGGAATCCAAACGGTTTCAGCCAGCCAGTCTGTTTTTTTGGGGGGTTTTTTGTTTCGTTTTTCAGAAGGTGGATAAGATGTACCCCTTAGCGCGTGGTTCCTGAAATAACACCAGCCACTTTGCTTACTTAAGCTAAATCACACCAAGTTGAAAATGGTCTCCTACTCTGCTTAGGAAAAAAAGATGAATGGCTTTAACAAGTTTCAGCTTGCAAAAAAAAAACAGAAAACAAGTACAAGTACATGCCCAGCGTATTTAGGGAGATTCCTTTTTGATTTATTGGGGTTTTTTTGGGGTTTTTTTTTTCTTCAAACATCTGTTGTGAGGTTGTTCATGGCTGTAATGCTTCTGTTCCAGTTCTGGGTTGAAGTAACACGATTTCCACCCAGTGCTGCCTTAACAAGGAGACAGTTGTGCTGTCTACTGTCTGATGGAGTCCCTCTGAGGATTCTGGGAGCTCCGAAGTCCAATGAGGAAAGACCACATCTCATCAGAACCTCCAAGATCAAAAAGCGCACTTCTCTTTTCCCCTTATTCTCACTGAAGGCTAGCGTCTGATGTCAGCTTTAGCACACACAATGGCTGAGTGCATTTTGATGAGTTGGAGAAACGGCCCTCGGATGGAATCAAAGATAATGACCGAGTGAGGAGAGGGAACTGGGATGGAGATAGCCGGGTTTAGCCGAGCCTTATTGGTCCCATTGCGCCCACTGTTGGGTCGTCTTCACTGTTCGGCTGCTTTGAGACGTCATTAAGCTCTCAGAGCTCTGGCCCTTCGTAGATTGGACAGATTGGGCCTTCCAACTCCTGTACCATATACTCAGTTGTAACTCCTGTACCAGGGATGGTCAAATCTGGATCTCGAGGCCAGTAGAACTGCCGGTTTTCTTTCTCCCCCTCGACACCTAGGACTGATTTAAACCTGGGAGAGTGAGTTAAATCTCTTGCCAAATCAGTGGCAATAATTGACTAATCAATTACTTATTTAACTATCAGGTAGTAAACAAACCAGCAGTACTACTGGCCTTGAGGGCCAGATTTGAGTATTCCTATTCTGTACTGATACAGCTTATACTATTGACTGTTTATACTACCTTTGATGAGGCAGTTTAAAGGCAAGAAACTCTGGCGTTGCCTCAAATGAATACGCTGTGCTGGAAAGCCCAGGGGGAGACGCTGGAGCTCAGCGCATTTGTGAGCGGCAGTTAAAAGGCGTTAACATGGCGCCTTGGGTTCCTCTTCCTCTCAGAGTCCACCGTCTTCATCCCGTCGGCCTCCTACGCCGTGGAGGAGGACGTCGGCGAGCTGCTGATACCGGTCCGCCGGAGCGGCGACGTCAGCCAGGAGCTCATGGTCATCTGCTACACCCAGCAAGGTAACCACGGCAACCCTTAAACCAAAAGCGGCTGATTGCGCGGCGGAGGCGCCTCGTCCGTCTGAATCGGCTGCTGATTTTGAGCGAGAAACCGAAACGGGCGAGCGCCCCGTTAGAGCTTGCCGTTTGTAACAAAACGCTGTCAGTATGCAGGAACTCTAATTGGATTCAATGGGAGCTAATGAGCACTTGGTGAATGGGGGAGATTACGGGTTATCTGCAATTGCGCAGGGGTCTGTGCTTGGGAGGAAAATGGAAGTAATCAGAGTTACAACAGTAATGACGGTATGTGTTTCATTCCATTTACACTGATATTGAAGCTTTCGGTAGACTCTCATACAGAACAGCCTACAAACAAAGCACGTACAGATAAGAGTCAAGACGCCTTTGAGCATTCAGGTTAGTCCCCCCCCCCCCCCAGAAGAAGCCTCAAAGGCAATGTTACCACCTGACCTGGGTCAATCACGTAATTGTTTTGGATTTAAGAACTTGTCTCCTTTACTGAACTTGTCTGGCGTATTGGAACCTACAGTATGAAATACTCTCAAACCCCACCTTCTTGTCCTCATGGTTGGCTCAGTTTCACCCGGCAAGATCAGTCGAATCACAGAACCTGTATTTGAATCCAAAACAATGACGCTACACGACCCCGGCCTTGTTACGTCGCCACCCCTCTGAACTCCACCTCTGTCCGTAGCCACGGCGACGGGCACCATTCCCAGCACGGTGCTGTCGTACTCGGACTACATCTCCCGGCCGGAGGAGCATCCCAGCATGCTGCGCTTCGACAAGGACGAGACGGAGAAGCCCTGCCGCGTGGTCGTCATCGACGACTCGCTGTACGAGGCCGAGGAGAGCTTCAACGTCACCCTCAGCATGCCTATGGGGGGTCGCCTGGGCCAGGAGTTCCCCTCCGCCTGCATCACCATCCTGCCGGACCAGGACGACGGTAAGGGCCCAAACACAACGCTCACGCCACACCCTATACTGAGGATACACCAGGCCCAAACACAACTCTCACACCACACCCTATACTGAGGATACACCAGGCCCAAACACAACTCTCACACCACACCCTATACTGAGGATACACCAGACCCAAACACAACGCTCACGCCACACCCTATACTGAGGATACACCAGGCTGTGCTGGAAATCCTCTGGAAACCTGCTGGAACGAGCTGCAGTTTTCAATGTGTGTGTCTGACACAGATGCAAGTTACATAATCTTACCAATGGGTATATAGTTCTGGATCAGTGTTATAATTTTGGATTCTGAGCAGATGGGGAAACCATCTCAGGTGCGTTCAGTACTTTTGGCTTAAATCCGGCATTCAACTTTCAGAGAGAACCCTGTTACTGGCAAAGCGTTGGCTATGTGGAGAAGAATATTTGTGATTTGTTGTCCTCAATTCAAACAGTAATACTGCTTTTTCACTCCGCTGCAGTATCACTCTGGAGTAAACTTCAGGGTTGTGATTTTTCTCTACTGTGTGTCTGGGAAATAAGTAGAACTGACAGTAGGCTTTGCTGTCCTCAATTCATCAAGTATGGAAGCAGAGAAAACAAGGATCATATTCCCCATACAAGTCGTTATTTTACTGCCAGAAAGCATTGCTTTTTTCCAGTTTCTTGGCAGTTTTACTGTGTTTTACTTGAGCGAGAATAAACAGTGCAGATATCATCAATCCATTTTCCAAACTACTTATTGGGCCAGGGTCACGAGCGAGGCAGGTGGGGCTGGAGATAAAAGGCAGGAATCCACCCTGGACAGGTCCCTGATCCATTGCAGGACCCACACACCATTCACTCACACATTCATACCTATGGGCAATTAAATGTCTCCAATCGGCATAAGCTGCATGTCTTTAGACTGCACGACGAAACCGGGATTCAAGCGAGTGAAGATATCAAACATTTGTTATTCCCTTACTGTAATAGTCAATGTTTGCACTACCATGTATATCTTACTTAGTGGGCAGCCTCTAACCTAGTTGCTAAGGTCCATGACATGGACCTAGAAGGTTGGTGGTTCAAGCCCCGGTGTAGCCACGATAAGATTTGCACAGCTGTTGGGGCCCTTGAGCAAGGCCTTTTACCCCGCATTGCTCCAGGGGGGGATTGTCTCCTGCCTAATGATTGTACGTTGGCCTGTTAACATGCCGTGCACTGGGAGCTCAGGGCTGTGAGGAACATTGGACCTCATTGTGGCATGGAGACGGCGTGTGTAATAATCCAGGCAGCTGTGCTGGGACATGAGAATCCGGAGAAGGGGCTCTTATCACTCATCTCAAGCTCAGACACGGAACGGTGTGTTCCCCCCATTCTGCCTTGTACCCCTTTGGGGTGCGCACTGCCCTCCCCTCTCCCATCACTGGAGAGCACGCTGGTATACAGACTCCCACAGCACAGGCAAGTTATAGGACCAACGAGGGGGGGGGGGGGGGGCGGCACATGAAGAGTCTGGCAATGATCGGGCACCGCACCACTCACAGAATGACTTCACATAACTGCCACATTTCTGAACAGCAGTTCTTAACCTTAAAAACTCTTTTGAGTTTTGCATCCATTAACCTTTACGTGCCGCGGCAGTTTTGAGTCATTCCTGTTTTGTGCGTCCAAATTTATGGAAATGGCTGATTGACGGCGGGAATTATAAGTGGGCGAGTTGTGAGTCCGATGTAATTCGGTCGTGATAAAAGTAATGAAAATGTAGAAACGGTGTACATTGCAAGACCATTAACTAAGGGATTTGGCATTCGGTGGACTGAAATCCAGTTCAATAATGAGAACTGCCTCATTTTGCTGGGCCCAGATTTACACTTGCTGCCACGACCCAGCCCTCCCAGAGAAGATGAGAAGAGCCTGTTTAGGCATAAAAGCCGGGTTTCTGCGAAACGCCTTTTCCAAACACAGAGAAACTTGCAGAGCGGGGGGAAAAAAACACAAGCCCGTTCTGATGAGCGACTCCCTACATACCGCGCATATCTGTGGACCAGTCCCCCTCACAGAGCGTATCTCTGGTATCTCAGCGGAGAGCCGGCCAGACCTCTCCAGCTGAAGAGCAGTAGCTGCATTGGGCTCTGTGAAGCACTGCTTGTGTTCTTTAGCCAAACGGTGGAACCCCTCCGATTAGACCAATTTCAAAGGCAATAACATTTTAGCGGGTGGTCTCACCAACATGCTGTTCCACGTCGGGACCTCAGATTCGTGTTTGTTTTTCCGTTAAACTGTATATGCCAGTTTTATAACACGTATGTATTTTGTATTTTTTGTATACTCACTTTTCTTGTATGTTTTTTATGAACGTTTTGCGTAGCGTGGCCCACCACTGCAGCTACAGTATAGCTGTCAGGCCGGCCGTGACAAGGAAACTGGTCCTATTCTTTCTCCACAAAGAGTGGCAAAATTCTGGCCCTTTTCTGATAATGGACACAAACTTTTTGCACCCTATCCTTGCTAAATGACAGTGTGCCTGGTTGTGACGATCCTTTTTAGGTGTGCACTACGCTAAGGGCCCTGTACATGTGCCGTTTGACATACTGCTCCTTTGTGGGGGACTGATCACTTGTGATCGATTGGCTAGTTTTATGGAGTTCCCTCGCCACTCTCTCAGGTTCATGTTCTCGGTATGTTTCCCTTGGGAATGGGGAGTTAGACAAACCTGCAGTGCGTGTGGATTTATTTTGCTTTGGGACATTCGTGATTGCTCTTCGGTCCGTTTGCCGTAACCCGAGATGCTAACCTTTGACCCGTGGGTCTCCTGGGGATTCCGATCGGAGTGTCAGGACAGCTGTCTCCCCCCGGGTTCAGGACTTCCCGCTTGTGTGCTCCGCTCAAGACTCTGCCCATTCTTAATCCTGTTGAAAATGTCACCCATTTATTCCAAATAATAACCTGTGGGGGGTGGGAGGGAATGGGGGGGGGGGCTTGGTGGTTACAGACTAACCCAGACACCAGCTCACTCTCTCATTATTGTGATTAGTGTGAGTGACAAAAAAAATCCCTCGCAGTGTTAAATTGCCTCGCCATTTGAAGTCATTATGTTCCCGTCAGACAATTTCATATTTTCCATTTTTGCGTTGCATTATTAAAGCCAAAATAGACCCGAGGATATTTGGTTTCTTTTTTGTTTTTTTTGCCGGTTTGCTGTCATCAGCTGGGCGCAGTGTGATAAGTGTTGTTATGGTGCGGCTGTGGTGACCTGCCCATAGGAGTGTGTGAGCGCAGGAGGCGTGTAGGTTCTCCTGAAGCGATGCGTGTGAGATTAGAGGTGCGGAGACTATCCTGGACGGGGTCACTCATGAACAAAGCCAGGGGTCGAGAGGTCAGTGCCCCTATAACAGGCCCTTCCTGTCAGGGGCCCAGACACTCAAAGCCCCTCTTTCTTACTGCCCCATGGGAGGCGGCTCCAGGACGGAGGGAACCTGTGTGTGTGTGTGTGTGTGTGTGTATTGTGTGTGTGCGGGTGTGTATGTGTGTGTGTGTGTGTGTGTGTGTGTATGTGTGAAAAGTACATGTTAACATCTCTCTGTAAAGGGACGGGGGATGTATGACCTCCTTACTTTAACATAAGGAAAACAAGCTGTCAGCACTTGTGTCTTAATCCAAGTGTGTCCCTGGAAAGGAAATTAGTTCTGGATTATAAAACTGTGAAGAATGATGAATTTAAGCGGAAACCCAGTCTGAAAAGTCAAGTGATCCTCCTCGCGGCAGGCTCTGCTAGCTGTATTGGTGAAGTGCGGCTGTTGGGTAAATTGTCCAATTATTCCAGGAATGGGTGAGTGGCTGAAGGAGCTGAAAGAGTTTTCAGCCTGAATCTGCAGCTGAGGCCACGAGACCTTGAATACAAATGCTTACTCTCGTTTTGACTTTTTATCACTTTTCATGCTATGTCCAGTTTTTTCATAATTTTTTTTTCCAACCTTTCAGAAGAGGAAGCTTGGTCACACTGAAAGTGTCCTCTCCAACTGACATAATGGAGCATGCCTTCCCACTGTGGATACTCGCTTTGTCGACCTTGCCTTCTGATTTGAAAAGGCATTGATTCTCTCCAGATGCAGAATTTTTTGGTTTTGGAGGGTGGGTGGGGGTGGTTGAGTCACCAGGGCTCTCTTTCAGGCTCATTGTGGCACCCCCGGCCGCGTTGATGTCGGTGACGTGTGCGTTTGGTTCGTTTCCGCGTGGGCGCGCGTAGCTGACTGCAGCCGCTAACCGAGGAGGCTGAGAATCGTGAGGCGATAGCTAGGAGAGCGCTGGGGCTCTGTTGGCATGGAGCAGCGATGCGGAGGGCTTCATTACCGCCGTCTGTCAGCGGCCTCCTCCAGGCGCTCTGGAGTGACGAATCTAATTCCGCTGCCCTTCCGTCACGGGTGACAGGGAGACCCCCTCCACCGTGAGCGGGGTGAAACGCATTTGCCCCCCTGTCTCGTGTCCTGCTGAGGGATGGGTGGGATGGATCTGGGGGGGCGGTGGTGGTCATTTTGTGGAGCACCTGTCCCTGCCAGTGAGGGGGACCCCACCACCCCTCCCTCCCAGCCTGCTGGGGTTTCAGCAGCTGCGGCCTGTCCAGTCAGGGCCCGTCCGAAACCCACCCATACGCCCCCGGCCCCCTGGGGAACTGCTGCCCCCAGTGGATTTCTGCTGCAACTGCAGCGAGCACTCCGGATTCCTCTGAGACGACCACACTGAGACTGGAAAACAAGTTAAAATGTTTTCCCGCTACTTCTGTAGTTCTGTAAGAGACAGGGTAAAATGCATAAATAAAATAGTAAATGTAGCAAGAGAAACATTTCACATACATACTTCAATATAACGGTATATTGTAAAAGTTTTCCTTTACAAATGTACCCGAGTAAGAGTAAAAAGTATTCTCTCTTAAAACAACTCTTAGAAGTACAATTTACAATGCAATATGCACAAGGCAGTACAATATGCGCACACACACAGACACATACACACACACACACACACCCACACACAGACACACACACACAAACACGCACACACACAACACAGACCTGTCTGGAGAACAGAAGCTTCATGTGCTGCTGGGAGGATTGCACACGTCTACAGAGCGTGCATATTTACAGTATGTCTGCCCAGTGGTGCCTCCGTAAGAACATGTTGCTTCACGCAGATGTAATTGCTGTGTGGCACACACAGAACTGCCTGCGTTTGCGTCCGGGAAAGGGGAGCAGTGTCGAGGTCGTAAAAACATGAGCACGCATGCACACGGTTATATCTTATGTTACTCACTTGTCATTTCTTTCACTTTTCTTCAAGGTATCATTGTGACCTAGTTTGGGGGGCCAGGGTGGGGGTGCGAGAGGGAGTGTGTGGGGTTCACCATTCCCTCATGTGGTAGACTCACTGTTACAGCAGGGTGTGTGAGTGTGTGTGGGGTTCACCATTCCCTCCTGTGGTAGACTCACTGTTACAGCAGGGTGTGTGAGTGTGTGTGGGGTTCACCATTCTCTCCTGTGGTAGACTCACTGTTACAGCAGGGTGTGTGTGTGTGTGTGTGTGTGTGTGTGTGAGAGAGGGAGCGTGTGGCGTCTCCACTTCCATTATTCCCTTCTGTGGTATTTGCTTGGAAGGTGCACTCATCTCTGCAGACCTGGGGTTTAAACGCGCGCGCTCTGTGTACACACACACACTCATCAGTAATCCGCCTGTTTTATGAATCTTCTAGGAAAATGAAAACCAAATATTACAAAAACTGAAGGGAATGAATACGTTTAAATATTTTTGGAAGAAAAAGGCAATATGCAACTTTGGTCTATTTTCTTAGCAACGTTCAGACAGAATTATTTTCATTTGACAATAATATATTATTGTTTTAGGTCCCATATTGCGGAAAAAGACATTTCCCTTGCTATGCGCACTCAGTGAGAAATGTATTAGGTAGACCTGTACACCAGCTTGTTAATGCAAATATTTAATCAGCCAATCATGTGGCTACTAAATGCATAAAAGCATGCAGACGTGGTCAAGAGGTTCAGCTGTTTTTCAGAGCAAATATCAGAATGGGGAAGAAATGTGATCTAAGAGACTTTGACTGTGGAATGATTGTTGGTCCCAGACAGGGTGGTTTGAGTATCTCAAAAATTGTTGATCCCTTGGGATTTTCACACACAGCAGTCTCTAGAGTTTGCAGTGCATGGTGCAAACAACAAAATAACATCCAGTGAGGAAAAGGGCCAGACTGCTTTAAAGACACAGTCAATAAAACTGTGGTGACTAGTAGTTCTTGGTAAAGCTCATGAGAGGTGCTGGAGAATGGACATGTAAAACTGGATAGAGACTGTTTTTGGTACTTTTGGTTTACAACATTGCATTGAAGAATGTGCGTTATTTGTAAAAGATCTACTCTAAGCAGCAACAACTGATATAGTAACCATAGGATGAGATCCGTAAACATGGGATCTCTTTGGTGATACCATATTTGGAAGTTTATTTCAACGTATCGAACATCATTTTCCACAAAGGTCCACAGGTTCATTCTCTGAGAAAAGGTGTGGGAGGACCATCGACCCGATTTTTGCGAACCGGTTTGTACAGAAGTCAGGAGGGGGGGGGGGCGAGCGCCACAGTAATCAAACAGGCGTTGCGTGGTGGTCCCGGCACCGCGGGGCGGCTTGTAAAGCTCCAGCATAATTAAACGGTTGGCAGAGCGCTTCGGGCCCTGCGGGGGGGGGCCCCACCAGTACCAGCAGGCCTCCCCGTGCCCCAGCCGTGCCTGGGGTCCCGCCCATCCTCCGTTTTCCGATCGTTTCTCTGAGCGCGGAGACGCGGGTGGTGAGAGCTCGCTGGCACGCGGTTTCTAGCGCTCTGTCGGCGGGCTGCGTTAGCGCTCTGTCTGCGGGCTGCGTTAGCGCTCTGTCTGTGGGCTGCGTTAGCGCTCTGTCTGCGGGCTGCGTTAGCGCTCTGTCTGCGGGCTGCGTTAGCGCTCTGACGGCGGGCTGCGTTAGCGCTCTGTCGGCGGGCTGCGTTAGCGCTCTGTCTGCGGGCTGCGTTAGCGCTCTGACGGCGGGCTGCATTAGCGCTCTGTCTGCGGGCTGCGTTAGCGCTCTGGCGGCGGGCTGCGTTAGCGCTCTGTCTGCGGGCTGCGTTAGCGCTCTGGCGGCGGGCTGCGTTAGCGCTCTGTCTGCGGGCTGCGTTAGCGCTCTGACGGCGGGCTGCGTTAGCGCTCTGTCAGCACGCGGTTTCTAGTGCTCTGCCGGCGGGCTGCGTTAGCGCTCTGTCGGCGGGCTGCGTTAGCGCTCTGTCTGCGGGCTGCATTAGCGCTCTGTCTGCGGGCTGCGTTAGTGCTCTGACGGCGGGCTGCGTTAGCGCTCTGTCTGCGGGCTGCGTTAGTGCTCTGGCGGCGGGCTGCGTTAGCGCTCTGTCGGCGGGCTGCGTTAGCGCTCTGTCTGCGGGCTGCGTTAGCGCTCGCTAGCACCGCGCCCTGGGTGCAGGGTCTGAAAGGCGGGGGAAGGCCGGCCAAGCGGAGGCCCTGCCAAAACGCACGGAGACCTGGGCAGAGTGCAGCCCCGATTGGGTTGTCACTGTGGGGAGTTCCGCTTTCAATGAGCTGTGAATATAAACACTACTTACCCTTTTTCCTGTGTGTGTGTGTGTGTGTGTGTAGGAACCCCTGTTCAGGATTGAAAATTTGCCTGGAACTGGGTGTTCAGCTGAGAACAAAATCAAGCTTTTGCCCAAAACGTTTTTTTTTTGGGGCATTGAATATGTAGATGCATACACATGTACATACAATATACACACACAGGGACACGCGTATGCACCCACACGCACACGCACACACATGCACACACAGTGTTGTGACCGCACGGTTTAAAGTGTTCAGTATCATTACATAGCTCTGAGCCTGGATTTGTCTCTTCAGTGATTTCATATGGAGAATAAATCATGAAAGGAGTGTGTGAAATTTGCAGGCCGTCAACAGTGGCTTTAGCCTGGCTGCGCTTTCATGCGCTGATCCACAGTTTGCACCCACTGCCATTGTTCTGCGGATTTTTAAATTGGGTGCATGATTGACCTTAATCGTGTTTTGCTTTTGGAACCGAGGAAAGGTTAAAGCGGCCCTGAGCCATCCTTCATGTTGGACCTTTAGAGAGGAGCGGACTGAGCTTCCCCTTCGGCGGGTGTTGTGAAATGAATAGCTACTGCATGTCAGGTCAGGGAAGCACTTTTATGGCAGGCTGCTATGTTTTTATCTTTTGTGACAAGCGAAGGTACTTTACTGTGAGGAATTATGGGTATTACAAGAGGGGAAAAAAATCTGGCTTTTGTTTTGACAGAATTTTGTTCTGTTTTTTACTTTCCACAGCTTTTTTTATTTTTTATTGAAACTTTATTTTACCAGGTTAAGATCTCTTTGACGAGGGAGATGTGGCCAGGAAGGGAATGCTATGCTCAGCCGGAGTTCCGTGTGGGCTGCCCGCTGCATCCTAAGCAGTTATGGGAGCGCTGGAGAAAGAACTGCTATTCCTTCATTCCATCTATCCGTCTGTTGTCTGGTCTATTCCCTCATTCCCTCTATCCGTCTATCTGGTCTGTTCCTTCATTCCATCTCTCAGTCTGTTGTTGGGTCTATTCCTTCATTCCGTCTATCTGTCTGTTTGGTCTATTCCTTCATTCCTTCTATCTGTCTGTTTGGTCTATTCCTTCATTCCCTCTATCTGTCTGTTTGGTCTATTCCTTCATTTCCACTATCTTGTCTGTTGTCTGGGTGGGGGGCATGCCTCCCGGTCAGAGGTCATTTGGCGGTTTGCTGCAGTGAAGTTGGTCGTAATGGAGCACAGGATGGGGGGGGGGGCTCTTGACTGGCATGGGCTTGAGCCCGGGGGCACGGGACTGTTGACTGCAGTACATCCACTCAGAGTGATGCAGGTCACGGGACTGTTGACTGCAGTACATCCACACAGAGTGATGCAGGTCACGGGACTGTTGACTGCAGTACATCCACACAGAGTGATGCAGGTCACGGGACTGTTGACTGCAGTACATCCACACAGAGTGATGCAGGTCACGGGACTCTGACTGCAGTACATCCACTCAGAGTGATGCAGGTCACGGGACTGTTGACTGCAGTACATCCACACAGAGTGATGCAGGTCACGGGACTGTTGACTGCAGTACATCCACTCAGAGTGATGCAGGTCACGGGACTGTTGACTGCAGTACATCCACACAGAGTGATGCAGGTCACGGGACTGTTGACTGCAGTACATCCACTCAGAGTGATGCAGGTCACGGGACTCTGACTGCAGTACATCCACACAGAGTGATGCAGGTCACGGGACTCTGACTGCAGTACATCCACTCAGAGTGATGCAGGTCACGGGACTCTGACTGCAGTACATCCACTCAGAGTGATGCAGGTCACGGGACTCTGACTGCAGTACATCCACACAGAGTGATGCAGGTCACGGGACTCTGACTGCAGTACATCCACTCAGAGTGATGCAGGTCACGGGACTCTGACTGCAGTACATCCACTCAGAGTGATGCAGGTCACGGGACTCTGACTGCAGTACATCCACTCAGAGTGATGCAGGCCTCGGGACTCTGACTGCAGTACATCCACTCAGAGTGATGCAGGTCACGGGACTCTGACTGCAGTACATCCACTCAGAGTGATGCAGGTCACGGGACTCTGACTGCAGTACATCCACACAGAGTGATGCAGGTCACGGGACTCTGACTGCAGTACATCCACACAGAGTGATGCAGGTCACGGGACTCTGACTGCAGTACATCCACACAGAGTGATGCAGGTCACGGGACTCTGACTGCAGTACATCCACACAGAGTGATGCAGGTCACGGGACTCTGACTGCAGTACATCCACACAGAGTGATGCAGGTCACGGGACTCTGACTGCAGTACATCCACACAGAGTGATGCAGGTCACGGGACTCTGACTGCAGTACATCCACACAGAGTGATGCAGGTCACGGGACTCTGACTGCAGTACATCCACACAGAGTGATGCAGGTCACGGGACTCTGACTGCAGTACATCCACACAGAGTGATGCAGCCCGCATTCGGCAGTAAGCAGCCCTGAGCCAACCTGTCTTTACATGGCATAGGTGTATCCATGCGCTGACCCCTTCACAGGTAATGTGATAGAGGTGGGGCCACAGCGGTGGAGGTGAGGGAAGGGTGTGTATGTGTGTGTGTGTGTGTGTGTGTGTGTGTGTGTGTGTGAGTGTGTGGGATGGAAAGGGAGGTTGGAGCCAGTCGTTTGTCTTCCTGCTAAAGGGACATGGTCTTCTCAAGCCCGCTGTTTGTGTGGTTTACAGATGAACCTGATCTAATTACCTGGGCCTACACAACAGGAGCGCAGGTTTCTCGGCACTCCCCTCCAAACCCCTGCACCCCCCCCCCCCCCGCCAACTCCAGGCCCCCGGGTCCGATTACCGCCAAGGCACGCACCCTCTGTCTGACTGCAGCCGAGGGCCCCGGGGCCGTCCCATCCGTCTGCCACCCCAGACGACGGCGACATCGCAGCGCGGGATGTGCTGGGGCCGCTCTTACAATGGTGCACCTGCGCTGATAAGAGAACAACACGCCGGGCCCTCTCTGGGGCCAGCCTCCAGCCAGCCTCTCCCTCCGTTTCTCCATCAGTCTCACGTATTTACCATCACGCCTGCTTCTCACGGGGTCTGATTTTCATCTATTTTCACCTGTGCTGCGAGTTTTAATCCCAGTGTAAATTGTTTCAGAGTTTGAAACGCAGTGAGCGCTTGAGAACGCTTTGGTCTTATTGAGGTATGGTACAATTTCTGTAAGCTGGTCCAAACATTTTAGCGTCATACTGCGTATTTTCAAAGAACCATGGCAAGACCGACTGACAGCTGGTTTATTGATCACACTATTAAGTGTCTCTCCCCCTTTTAAAATCAAGGTACTAAAAGCAGTTATGCCTCGCTTCATCAACTCCCATATGCAATCTTCCATCCAAACATTTACGTAGGTTTAATAACAGGCTTCGCATAATGTAATTGCTTGTCTTAACTATTTATTTTCCTACTGTGATTCATTGTAGTATGAGACACACTAAAGTCTTTGTTTAAGAGACCTACCTACAGAGCACACGTACCACCTCGGTCACACTGCGATGTAGGCGACTACATAAACAGAAATTGGATATGAATTACGTTATTCATTGTCATGAGAACACAATGCAGCCTTGTTGGAGCAAATGGAGTTGACACCTTGAGTCTGACTGCAAGAGATAACTCTTTCCACCAGTGACCATGGTAACATTTCAAGTCAAGGCCTCATAAGCTACTACTTACGAAATATGTCACCAACTGAGACCTGGATAAAGGACGTCAGTATGCTATCAGCATTTTAACTCCCTGTCGACTATTCATTCTGGTTTGACATATAGCTCTGTTTATTTTCTCAAGAGCTCTGTTGAGGAGAGGCCCAATGACATCATGGCTGGGATTATCCAATCCCTGCATCCTCCTTCTGACCAGTTCTGCGCACCTTGGTGTCCTGTTATGTTGGGCCTCGTGAAAGTGGGTGCTTTTGGAGAAACTTGTACCACAAAAAGGTTCTGCACACAGTTCAAGCGCAGTTGTGCAGCTGTGAATTTGCTTTGTCCCCATTTTGCCAGCTGGAGTTTTGAGCGTTAAATGGCTTCAATGCAAGTGGAACTGTCTGTTTCTGGTTTTATGCAGTAAATTTGGAAGTGGAAAAATGGAAGCCTAGAGTGGTTAATCGTATCTCCCGTTTCATACAAACAACCTGGCACACCTACACGCTGCGTCTGAACACCTGCGCAGGAGGATAGACAAGCACCATCTATCTTTCGTCTTTACGGTCACCCCCAAACCAAATGAGAATAAATGTAAAAGTACATAATTGCTCAGAAGATTTTTAAAAGCGTTTAAGCAGCGATTACCGCAGATAAAGTGTTGGCCGGAAGCTAGTCGGGAAGTAAACACAATGAGCCCGGAGCTCTTGTGATTGCAGGCTTTTTCGGCGGTAATAACTCATTTCGCTCAAATTGTCTCTTGCCTGGAAAGTGCTGAACGTGAGTGAAGTTGCGTGCAGTCTCGCCGCCCAGACATCTGTCTCTTTCCTTCCTCCAGCTCCTGTCTTCTACTTCGGCCACACGGAGTATCGCGCGGACGAGAGCGCCGGCTTCGTGGAGGTGAAGGTGTGGAGAACCGGCACGGACCTGTCCAAAACCGGCACCGTCACGGTGCGCTCCCGGAAGACCGACCCCGTGTCCGCGGAAGGTGGGTGTCCCTGTTCCGGGCTCCCCGTTGCCCTCATAAACTTCACTAAACTCCTGTTCCCCCGAAAGGGCAAAACCGGCGAGACGTTAAGAGAAGAATTCTCTCTAAGCATTATTTTAAGCATTTGCCGCAATCTTTTCTTTTTTTTTTTCTTTTTTTTTCTTTCATATGAAGATGTATTGTCGGCTGAGGTCTTAAATTATACATGGTGTACAACCCCACGGGTATATAGGAGTAATGTCTTATTTCTACAGAACTGGGTTCTCATAGTTAAATTTATCTGTAGCTGTCAGAATCTCCATTCCTGGGGGATCCGTAAATTATTAAGGGGGTATTTAAATCGTACCATTTCCTCTTTGAAATAAGCGCAGGTTTCCACTGGATTCACATGACAATATTTATTAAACAAATCTCCGGCAGCTCCCCAGGGAGCTTGCGGTTAAAGCTGGGTTGGCTTTCTGAGGGACGGACAAATCCGCGCAACACGTGTAGGACAACACATTTCAGTGGCCACGAGGAAGGGAGGGTTTTCTGACTATCATCGCTGAAGGTAGATGAAGTGAGCAGACCAGGTAGGTGGAGGAAGGTGGAGCTGGCTTAGGAATGCAGACGGAGAGAAGCTGCTGTTGCTTAGTATGACTGTGGCTCTGTGTGAGGGTTTGAGCTGGTGAGCTGTGTGGTTTGGGCAGCAGGACTGTGGCACTGTGTGAGGGTTCGAGGTGGTGAGCTGTGTGGTTTGGGCAGAACCTGAGGAATGTGCCTCTTTCCTTTGCTCACCCAGCACACGCACACCGTCACATTAAAAAAACAGTTTTAAGCCTGGAGTCTGTCTCCTCAAAACTCCCCCACTCCACACACCCCCCCCTAATAGCTGCTGCCTTCGGCAACTTCAGTACCCCTCTACCTCCTTTCCCAAGTTTCTTCTTTTATCCCTCCTTTCAAAATATAGTTTGTGCGTTATCTAATCTCTGCGCGCTCGGTGGAAGTGCGGCGTACATGAGCGGGCCTAAAGTGCGTGGGAAGGCGAGCGGGGTGAAGGGCGCGCCATCATCATCAGCAGGGGCCCGTTCAAAGCCATGCAGCTAAATCACCGCACCGGGCCCTCGGAGATACCGCACGCCCAGCCGCGAACTCTTAATCCCCTGATAAATTCCAAGCGCTCAGCACTGTGTAGGTGAGACAGTGAAGTTTAATCATCAGTGCATTTCTGAGCGTCAGTCTTCTGTACAGTAAGTCGTTGCTCATCGACCTGTTAGTGATCGGGGCGAGGATCACCCTGCCAGTGTCGTTTATGTCTGACTGCTGCATGCAGATGATGACTATTGGTCAGTCCAGAATGAGGCTGTGAATTGTATTAATGAAGGGACCGATCCAAAGTTTTAGTTATAAACACGTTTTCTTTTATTATTGGGAAGGATTTTTAAATTTATTATTTATTAATTTATTTCTAGTTGATTGTTGCTTCTGAGACACTGTCACGAGACATAAGGCATCTCAGCCAGACATTAGTGCATTGTATACAGCATTTACAATACACATGTATATACATCATACAGTACAGTAATCTGCATGCTTTCAGACCAAATGTTATGCTTCTATCAGACAGCGTCTGATGTAAAAAAAAAAACTAAAAAAAATAAATAAATAAAATAAAAAAAAAATGATGGAAATAGGAAGGAAAAGGCAGGCATTCAGTCCTCCTGCTCCTTCCCATGATGCAGCTGGGGTGGACTATGTGGGCATCAGCCGGAACCTGGACTTCGCCCCCGGGGTGAACATGCAGACGTTCCGCGTGACCATCCTGGACGACCTGGGCCAGCCAGAGCTGGAGGGTGTGGAGCAGTTCGAGCTGATTCTGCGGATGCCCATGAACGGCATTCTGGGAGAGCCGGGGAAGGTCACCATCTCCATCAACGACTCCGTCTCAGACCGTGAGTGGGGCTCTTTAGGGGTCCTTTCCTGAGCAGAAAAAAACAAAAATGTTTCCTTATCCATGTTCATTTCTTCCCCATGTGAATGATATACAACTGGGATCTCAAACCCCTCTGTCTGCAGTGTTTCAGTTCAAACAGCAGCCAGCCCAGGCCTTGGGAACCAGCCGTGTGAACTCCACAAGCTGTGTTTTAAATTCAATACTTAATCCTGAAACACACCAAAAATCCAACACTTCAGTCAGTGTTTTAAATTAAGCTCTCAAACCCTCCCCCCCCCCAAAAAAAACCCAGCAGATACTGCAGCCCTCCTGGACTGGGGTTTGAGATCCCTGGTTTTTTTTTTTTAACGACTACAAAGCTGCCTCTAAACCCGCATTCACCGCACGACTCAGCCGTCTCTTTGGAACCTAACGATTCCGGACACGTTCGGCTGGAATGCTGCCGGTTTTAAAAGGACTGGGCCCCGTCCGTCTGAATGCTCATTGTCTCTCAGTTCCCAAGGTGCAGTTCCGGCACGGCGCGTACGTGGTGGACGAGGACGCGGGCCAGCTGTCCGTCGCGGTGTACCGCAGCGGCGACATCGGCTACAGGTCCACCGTGCGCTGCTACACCCGCCAGGGCTCCGCCCAGGTCATGATGGACTTCAACGAGCGGCCCAACACCGACGCCTCCGTCATCACCTTCCTTCCTGGTAAAGGGCAGCAGGAAGAGGCGAAGGCGTGGCAGGGCGGGGCGGGGCAGGGAGGGCCAGGGTTGGGTGGGGTGGGGTGGGGTGGGGAAGGGTGTGGCGAAGGGGTTGGGCTTGGGTGGTTTCCTGTGGTGCCCTTCAGGTTCGGGGTCAATTCCATTTCTTTTCTGTCAATTTAAGAAATTAACTGAAATTTGCTGAATTCAAAAGAAAACGACCCCAGCTCTGTTGTACATATCAGTTGCTCGTGTAATTTATTAATGTGTATTACCCAAAAACACATCTCCACGCATCTGACTCTGTGCTGCGAATGATGATTACATGATTGCTTGTCTGCAGTTACACCTTTATGTGCTTTTGAAATGATTTTGAATGCAGTAACCATTTAAACGTTTAGCCTTGATAATAACTGGCACATATTTTCTCCTGCATGATGTCAAATTGTTATCTCTGTGCAGTACTTATATAGAGACAGTGTTTATATGGCCTAATCTTAATCCCACAGAGAGACAAGTGTGAGAAAACTAGAGAACTAGAGTTTGGGTTTTTTTTGCCAAGTTTTCAGTCTAACTGTGTACTGTCATGTACTCCTGCTTCAGTGTGAAATGAAGGGATGTTTGTCATCTGGAAATGAGAGCAGGGAAAGGCAGTAGTGGGCAACTGTCCAGTGCCTAACTGTCTCTCTGTCTCTCTCTCTGTCTCTCTGTCTGTCTCTCTGTCTCTCTGTCTCTGTCTCTCTGTCTCTCTGTCTCCCTGTCTCCCTGTCTCTGTCTCTGTCTCTGTCACTGTCTCTGTCTCTGTCTCTCTGCAGGGGAGTTGGAGAAGCCGTGTGTCCTGACTCTGGTTGACGACGGGATCCACGAGGAGGACGAGGAGCTGCGGCTGGTGCTGGGGAGCCCCAGGAGCGAGTCCCCGTTCGGCGCGTCCGTCGGGGCCCAGAACGAGACCCTCGTCAAGATAAAAGACGACTCCGACCGTAAGCCCCCCACCGCTGCTAACGAGCATCAAACCTCCACTTCCACACCCCTCAGAGACTCAACCTCAAAGCCTCGGCACTGCTGGGGCTTGTTAGCGGTAATGACTGCACGCTGACTGTTAAACCCCCCCCGACCCTTACCCGTCTCTCTCTCTCAAACGCTCCCTCTCTCTCTCTCTCTCTCTCTCTCTCTCTCTCTCTCCCTCTCTCTCCCTCTCTCTCTCTGTCTCCAGAGGCCATCATCAGGTTTGGCGAGACCAAGTTCAGCGTGAGCGAGCCGAAGGTGGCGGGGCGCGTCTCCGTGGTGACGGTCCCGGTGCTCAGGCTGGGGGACACGTCCAAGGTGTCTGTGGTGCGCGTGCACACCAAGGACGGCTCGGCCACCTCCGGGGAGGACTACCACCCCGTGTCCGAGGGTGAGCTGTTCCTGCAATTGAAATTGTACTTCCCTCTAGGGTCTTTCTGCGCACTTAGCCCTGGTTATGGGTATGTTGTACGTTGTTGTACGTCGCTCTGGATAAGAGCGTCTGCCAAATGCCAATAATGTAATGTAATGTAATGTGGAGATCTACCGTGGGTGGAGGTTTCACTCCAACCCTAACAAAGCACCCCTCATTCTACAGCTAGAGCAGCTCTGCTACAACCCTGTTCCTGGAGATCTACCGTGGGTGGAGGTTGCACTCCATCCCTAACAAAGAACACCTCATTCTACAGCTAGAGCAGGGCTGTTCGACCCTGTTCCTGGAGATCTACCATGGGTGGAGGTTTCACTCCAACCATAACAAAGCACACCCCATTCTACACCTAGAGATGTAATTGAGCTGCTAATTAGTAGAAATTACTGTGCTAATTAGTGCGTGCGCCAAATTAGAGTTGAAATGAAAACCTACAGAATGGTAGATCTCCAGGAACAGGGTTGGGAACCACTGATTTAACCACCACTGATAATGATCATTTAAAAATATAGATGCATACCACTAAGAGACTGCGGGCTTCATTTCCAGATGGGCCACAGTTGGTGTGCCCGTCAGCAAGGTACTTAACCAGAATTAATTTAGTATATTGTATACTGAGCTGCATAAGTAGCTCTGGATTGAAGTGTCTGAAAAGGGCTGACATGAACGCACACGTTCCTTCTGCTTGCTGTACTGGTGGCGAGTCCATGCATAATATGCAAATCCATCGCGTATTAAAAGTGTATTTTATCGTGCAGCGAGTTAAACAGCCACCAAAATGTGAGCAAATATTCATGGAAAATCTTGTACAATTGTGTTTCAGTATGAATTGCTTATGATTAGCATGTTCTGGAGAGTGTGTGCAGCACATCTTTAATATATAATTAAGTTTAGTGTGAAAATGTTAATATCAAATTGAGGCTATCCCAGTATGCTGTGTGCAAAAGGCAGGAATACATCCTGGACAGGTTGCCAATCCATCACAGGACCCACACACCATACGCTCATACGTACAGGCAGTAGACTCTCCAATCAGCCTGACCTGCTTGTCTTTGGACTGTGGGAGGAAACGCAGGGAGAATATGCAAACCGCGCCACCGTGCCACCCACGAACTCATTTCAAATTGGCAAATGTTATTTCTCTGTTTTGTACACAAATGAAGATCTAAGACCTGATGTCTCAGACAAAGACATACAGTATGCAAAAGTAGCATTGCTCCAGGTCCTGTACATATTATATCCAAGTTTTTCCTGTACTTTGGGCAGACATATTTCATGTTTTGTATTGTTATTGGATTTGTAAAAGCCAGGAAATGACTCAGGCTTTCTGAAAAGGGCACCAGTGTCTGTTGGGGTCTGTCTCAGAAGGATAGGCTGAACAGATTCTTCTGACAGATGAGAGAGATTTTACTGGGTAATTTCATACAGTGATAATTATGCGAGCACAAGGATTGCTCATCTTGAAAGCGATTATTGGAAATGTATGCTGATGTCTGTGTATTATATAAACATGGCTAGTGCATTATATCACTGCCATTTACCAGACATTCTTATCCAGGTGGACTTCAACAATCAATTTTTTAGCATAGTATCAATTTAGATCGCGGGATCTATCATGACATAATTATGACATATTAAGCTTGCTCAGAGGTAGAACCTGGGAATGGAAGCTGCACCCTGCAGCTCATTGGCGTTAGAGATGAATTCGCCTGAATTTCAACGGAAATGGGAGTGCTTTTGTTAATGCCCATAGCAGCAAAACAGGTGCATTCCAGACGTTTGTCAATACAGAGAGTAAATATCCATTAGCGAGCCATTTGTTGAAATCCCAAAGTAAGCCGAAAACCTTCGCCTGAGAAAACAGTGGCATGTGTGGTAGGTTTCATCAACAAAAGGGTGCTCCTTTTATAAATGGCTTGCCAACTGTAGCCACGGCAACCTCAGTAAGTATCCAGCCAGGTTCTCAGCTGACTCAATATAAATCCAAGGCTTTCCTTAACCTGTCACTGGGGGGGGACGTTTAACAGCCATTTTGAGACCAGTAACTGGAGCAGTGTTCATGTGTGTGTGCTGAAAGTGGAAACCGTTGTCCCTCATCAGAGATTCAGTTCAAGGCGGGGGAAAGCCAGCACTTTGTGGAGGTGGAGATCCTGTTCGACGGAGTCCGGGAGATGAGAGAGGCCTTCACTATCCACCTGAAACCGGACGAAAACATGGTGGCAGAAACTCAGGTGGGACACAGTTGAGCAGAGGGGGGAAAGTCCAGGGTTCAGAAAGTAAAAGTTCTGCCTTGTTTTCCTTCCAGCCATGAGCGCAGACTGCTGACTACACCAATTAATTTTGTCTCCTGGCTGAAGAGCTGTGCTAATTAGCAAATCCAGGTGCCTGGAACAAAATATTGTGCAGGATTTACATTTTTTAACCTGAATTTTTCATCTCTGCAGATGAGCATGACGTGATACGCATATGATATGTATAGAGTGTGAATTGTTGTTGTTT